>NC_056739.1:1225175234-1225475234 GCF_019279795.1 Protopterus annectens
TGCAATATGTACTTGTAGTCATGGTACAAGCTATGAATATCCTCATTCCACAAAAAAAAAAAATAATTGTAGAGTGATTCCCTGCATCGTCCTACTGAGTTGATTCTGAGCTCCAGCCATTTCTGGGGGAAAACACAGCTAATTAGCATTAACTGCTTCCCTAAATGCTGCATTAGCATGCAATGTCTCCAATGACATTGCTGCCATGTTACAGCCACTGACATGAGAAAAAAATGTAGCAGGAGTGCTTCTTCTGAAATGAAAAGTTTTATCATGATGTGAAAGTTAGGGAGGTTTTGCATTGTAACAATTCTGTTACATAGAGCAAAAAAGATAAGTGTTTCATTTCTTGATCTGATTTTTAAATTCGTCGTAACAGTCTGCGTCAGCTTTAGCTAAAGTGTTTATGCCTGTATTAGTAATTCCAGTACAAAGATACACTGTATTTTGCTGTTTAAGTGTTATAGCTGTTGTTATTAAACCCTAGTTTCAGTATATGTCAGGCGAGTTCAGGTCTTGCCTTTGCCATTAAGGCAGTTCCAGGCCAGTCACCTCTGAGCTAAGGGTCCAAGAATTCCAAAGTTGCAGTTTGCTGTGATATTTTAAATTACTGCTGCATTGCAAAAGTTCAATTACACACAGAAAGAAAGATGTGTGTTTCAATTTTTTTATCTGATTTTTAACGGTTTGTATCTACTTTATCTAAAGTTTTTAAACCTATATTAGCAATTCCAGTATATAGCTGCAGTGTATTTTGCTGTTTAAGTGGTCTAGCTGTTAGTATTAAACTCTAGTTTCTTTCTTATGTACTAAGTGTATGTCAGGCTAGTTCAGGACTTTTGTTTGTATTAAGGTCGCTCCTTGCCAGTCAGCTTAGAGCTAAGGGTCTAAGAATTCCTAAATTGCTGTCTTCTGTGATCTTTTAAATGACTGTATTAAAGGTCCATTTGTATTTCTCACTGTTGTAGTTGTAGTCTTAAACCCAGTGTATCTGTTGTTGCCTGCCCCTTACGATAATTTGATAACATAATTCCCTCCCTCCAAGGGAGCCAGAATCATAGGGTGAGGAGGGGTGAGCCCCCCCACACACACACTTTAAATAAAGTCATAAACTGTGCCCCCAGCTCGTGGCAGAGATTTTTTTTTAAAGAAAGCTGTGCCAGAGAAAAGAGAAAAAGAGAAAAGGGACATCAGAAAAAGAGAATGTGTGTGTGTGTGTGTGTGTGTGTGTGTGTGTGTGTGTGTGTGTGTGTGTGTGTGTGTGTGTGTGTGTGTGTGTGTGTGTGTGTGTGTGTGTGTGTGTGTGTGTGTGTGTGTGTGCGCGTGTGTGTGTGTGTGTGTTCACGTATGTATGTGTATGTCTCTGGTTGTCTGTGAGTGTCAGTGAGTGCATATATGTGACTATATGCGAGTGCATGTGTATATGTGGCTGTGCACGACTGCATGTGTATATGTGAGTGTATGAGTATGTGTATATGACTGCATGCAAGTGCATGCCTATGTTCGAATGTGAGTGCATGCATGCGATTGTATGAGTGTGCGCTAGTGCATACCTTACAACTGTACAGAATTTTGAAGAATGTCCAGACTTTTGCCTCCTATTTTTTGGTCTGTTCTCCTCATAAAATTTGTGGATTTCTGGCAAATTATTGAGAATTGAAATCCCTGAATAATGACATCTATTTGGGTTTAAGACTTCATTTCCTTCGGAAAAAACGTGCTAATGCACATCTTCTTATTCTAGCAATTTTTTAAGTTTATAAGAGCAATATTTAAAATCTGTTCCTAATTTTGGCTCTTTGTCCCACCATTATTTTAGGCTTTAACCAGATTTTTGTGTTAAGAGGTTAAGAGCTATTCAGGGAAATAATTATTCAATTTACTGCAATATTTCTTTTTTTTTAGTTAAAAGAAAAGTTGCCAATGTAAAATTTAGCAAATATTACTCAATAGATACATGTCTTCATTTACTTATTTTATTTGTCTTTGTTTACCGGAAGAGTCTGACTGGGTGATATCCATTTTCAGCAGAGGCCAGAAAAGTAAAATTCCATTTGCTTACATCGCATTATACTAAGTTTCAGTTAAACGCAGAGTAGTTACACTTCTATTTACATTTATACACAAACAATACATTTATACATTCGAAGATTTTACAGAGGTGGATGTTACTAAACAGAAGGCCCACGTGCAACTTAGTGGATTGTACAGGCAGCAGTTATGTATAAAAATTGTTTTGTCATTTCAGTGAGAGGCAGGCCTGAGGAGGGGGGAGTGCAGCTGGTACATCGCTCCAGGGCCTATGAAGCTCAAGGGGGCCCAATGAAGCCTAAGAAACATCATGAAAACCGAAGCATGTCGTTGTCTCCAGAAGGAGACGTTCTTACAAACTAAGACAAAGAATGGCGTGAGAACTTTCGCGTACAAGATCACGAAGCGTTGAGTAAGTGTGAAGCAATAGAAGGCCGTGACAATGATAAAATACTTTTGAGTGACATAATACGATGCATTCAAGATTCAACGAACAAAAACTTGTGAAAGTGGCTATCAATGAGTGTTCTCACGTGTTCACTCCTACCTTCAAACATCAAACTTATTGCTTGGATTACTCCTCCTTGCTTTCCTGCCGTATCCCGGGAGGAAGAAGAAAACAGGACACGAGCCATGCTGATTCATCATGGACTGCAAAGAAGAAGTTACAGGAAAGCGAAAGAAGAAATAATTCCACAGGTAAAGTTCCCTGTAAATGCTGTAATTGTAGCATAAAGGACCCCCTGACATCCTGTGCCTTTTTGTCTACGTTATCGAGAGACTCGAGACTATAAACGGCTTGATGGTTAGTGGAAATCAATAGCAATAAATATTGTCCTAACTTTAGAACCACTAACTAAATTCTTGATAGCAATACAGCAAATTTCTATGTTCTATATTTCATTTCAGGTACATGCCTTAAACATGTCATCTCAAAAATCTGGAGCTCAAAAACATAAAGAAAAACAAAAATGTGATGAGATTAATAAAAAAAGGACTGCAAACACTCTTTCAAGTTGGCGTTAAATGGAAAACAAGAGAAACTGACAAAAATGAAACTTTAGATTTAGAACAAGGTAAGCCAAATGCAGAACTGAAACAAAGGACTGAATCTCATGAAGCCAGTTTGGATTTTCAAAAAACATTAGATTAGTAAATCCTAATGCGATTCTTGCACAAAAGGTGGATGACGCGAATGTGGATTTGGAGGATGGAGGATATGAAAGAAAAGGAGATTTGAAGGAACAAGTGAATGTTAGTGATGAAAAGAGAAGTGAGGCAAGGAGTACATCAATATCTACAGAATATGGCCATGGTAAAGAAAAGAGTAATACTGAAATTGACATTGGACTTCTTGTAACAGAGGTTCCTTCTCAGCTGGATATAGAAAACTGTGTTATGAAAGGTCATATTGGCAATCCTAAAACATTTTCCAAAGATATGAATAATCAAGTTTTTCCAGAAAGCATACTAACATTTTGAAATTTGAATGGTGAGAAACATGTCCAAGATTGGCTTGTCTGGAGTGATGTTAAACAAGCATTATATTGTTTTCCCTGCCGATTATTTTGGAACAATCTGTGTTGCAACATTAGCTCCACATCCAAGTCTATGCTTGCATCATCAGAAGGATGGTCAGCTGCTGGAAAGTGGCAAAAATTATGTAGTCGCATCCCAGAACATGAGAGAAGCAATAGTCATAGGCAATGCTATCTGGCTTGGCGAGAATTAGAAAGACGCCTGTCTTCTGATAAGGGCATTGAAAGTCTCTTAGAGGCATCAGTTGCAACAGAATCTGTCAAGTGGTACAACATTATGAAACGGATCATTGATGTTATACTATTCCTTGGAGAACGTGGGCTTGCTTTGAGTGGTAGTTCACAGTGCATTGGTGACAAGGACAATGGAAATTTTTGGGGGCTAATAGAGTTGTTCTCATTGGGATCCAGTTCTAAATGAACATGTATTGCAAGTTAAAGAGTCACACAAAAAGGGGGAATGACGTCAAGTGCATTATCTTTCTGCTGATTCTCAAAATGAGTTAATTGCTAAATGTTCTGAACTTCTGAAACAACACATTTTGCAGGATAGAAAGACTGCAAAGTACTTTGCAGTGATAATTGATTCCACACCGGATGCATCTCATGTTGAGCAGACAACATTCCTGCTAAGTTATGCAATTCAAAATGAATCCCAGTCTGAAATTGTAGAAAGATTTCTGAAATTTGTTGACTGCAGTGACAAAACCGGATCTGACATAGCACAGATGATTGTAGATACATTGAACGAACATGATATTCCACGCTCTGATTGCCGAGCACAGGGTTATGACAATGCAGCCAACATGTCAGGAAAATATAAAGGTGCACAAGCAAGAATACTTGAGCAATGTCCAACTGCTATATTTTCTCCATGTGGATGCCACACACTCAATTTGTGTGGAAATGATGCTGCAGAATGTATTCCTGAAACCATAACATACTTTGGAACTACACAAACTGTTTATAACTTGTTTAGCTCTAGTCCACATTGATGGAAAATTTTGCAGAATCGTACTGAATTTTCTCTTCATGGCATATCTAGCACACAGTGGTCAGACCATGTTGGAAGTGCGAAGCCCTTTGTAGCCCATCTGCCTGGCATCAAATTAGCATTAGAAGACCTCTTGAAGCTGAACCTAACTGCCAAAACAAGAAGAGAGATTAATGGAGCTTTGTCTTATGTGATATCATTCGTTTATGTGATAATGTCTGTTGTATGGTACAAAATATTAGTTCCAGTTGATACCTGTAACAAAGTTATCCAATCCAGAAATGCAACACTGGATGTTGAAGTGTCCAACATAAAAACCTTGATTTCAGAACTGACAGATCTCTGCAACAGCTGGAAAAGTATGTGGAGTGAAGCTAAGCATGTTGCATCCAATTTACACATAGAAATTAAACTATCTGGAAGTCGTGGTGACGCAAAACTCAAAAGGAGGTTCCATGGTGAAGATGCCAAATTGTCACAACAACATGAAATGGATGACTCCCCTGAAGAAGTGTATTTCAGAAAGTCTGTTTTCTATGTAATGTTGGATAATGTTACTGGTGGACTCACAGTTCGTTTCAATTCTGCAGTGAACATTTCTGAGAAGTTCAGCTTCCTCTCGAAGAACCGAACAATTCCTGTAGATGAGATGAAAGAAAAATCAAAATCACTGGCAAATCAATATCCTGCTGATATCAGTGAAGATCTTGTAATGGAGATGAGTCATCTGCCAGCTGTTCATCGATCAAATTTTGGAGAGAACCAGCTGAGCCCATTGGAGCTGCTGAATTGCTTGAAAAAGTACAAACTGGAAGGACTCTTTCCAAATATATGCATCGGTCTGCGTATTCTGTTGACAATTCCTGCCACTGTCGCCTCTGCAAAGCACTCATTCAGCAAGCTAAAGCTGGTAAAAAATTTTCTAAGATCCACTATGTCACAAACATGACTAGTAGATTTGGCAAGACTCAGTATTGAGTCTGATCTAGCAAAACAGATTAATTTTGATTATGCAATTCAGAGTTTCGCTAGGGAAAAAGGCCAGGAAAGCACCTTTGTTCGGCAGACAATAAATGCTATTATAAATGTCTTTTACTGTTATAAATATATTACTTTATTACTACATTTATACCTATACATACTTATCTAAATGTATCAATGTAATATACGATTGTTAGAAATAAATAATAATATACACACTTACATGTGTGTGTAGAATTTTGTATAGGGGCCCACACACCTTCTTTGTACCGGGGCACGGATTTTCTCTCGGTGGCCCTGGTGAGAGGTTGAGAGTATGTATTTGGAGAGTATTGTATGATGAACACAAAGTCTTAACCTTGTGATGAGCATGTGTAGGACTAGGACTGGTTAAGATATTGTTTAAGCAGTAGTTTAAAACTACTGAGTTTGTCAGAGAGTGATATTTCTGTAGAGATACTATTCCAGAGTTTAGCAAAGTATTGGGAGTAGAGCAAGTCTCCTGCAGCATTACTTGACTTATATGTAATTAATAAGAATTTGTTACTAGAATAGAGGTCCCTTGCTGGACAGTAGGGCAGTAATAAGTTTTGTAGTGCACTATATTTTTCTGGATGATGAATGAGTTTGTGTGTTGTAGTTAGTTGTGTATCTGTAGTGTATCTATAGTGTGTAGTTAGTATGTGTCTCTCATCTTTATTCTCCCCTCCTGCGCGTGGCTGCTGACTGAGCTTTCTGTCTATTTTAGTTTTATCAGATACTGGTATAAGATACTTTTTCTCCACTCTCTTAACTCCTGGAAGTATTCGTCCTGGACTCCTAAGAACTGCTATAACCACCTACCAAATCCTGCCTTGGGTTCCCCCCTGGGTTATCTAAACCACCCTGGACATATCCACAGTAAACATTAGTCTGGTATAAGATACTTTTTCTCCACTCTCTTAACTCCTGGAAGTATTCGTCCTGGACTCCTAAGAACTGCTATAACCACCTACCAAATCCTGCCTTGGGTTCCCCCCTGGGTTATCTAAACCACCCTGGACATATCCACAGTAAACATTAGTCTGGTATAAGATACTTTTTCTCCACTCTCTTAACTCCTGGAAGTATTCGTCCTGGACTCCTAAGAACTGCTATAACCACCTACCAAATCCTGCCTTGGGTTCCCCCCTGGGTTATCTAAACCACCCTGGACATATCCACAGTAAACATTAGACTGGTATAAGATACTTTTTCTCCACTCTCTTAACTCCTGGAAGTATTCATCCTGGACTCCTAATAACTGCTATAACCACCTACCAAATCCTGCCTTGGGTTCCCCCCTGGGTTATCTAAACCACCCTGGACATATCCACAGTAAACATTAGTCTGGTATAAGATACTTTTTCTCCACTCTCTTAACTCCTGGAAGTATTCGTCCTGGACTCCTAAGAACTGCTATAACCACCTACCAAATCCTGCCTTGGGTTCCCCCCTGGGTTATCTAAACCACCCTGGACATATCCACAGTAAACATTAGTCTGGTATAAGATACTTTTTCTCCACTCTCTTAACTCCTGGAAGTATTCGTCCTGGACTCCTAAGAACTGCTATAACCACCTACCAAATCCTGCCTTGGGTTCCCCCCTGGGTTATCTAAACCACCCTGGACATATCCACAGTAAACATTAGTCTGGTATAAGATACTTTTTCTCCACTCTCTTAACTCCTGGAAGTATTCATCCTGGACTCCTAAGAACTGCTATAACCACCTACCAAATCCTGCCTTGGGTTCCCCCCTGGGTTATCTAAACCACCCTGGACATATCCACAGTAAACATTAGTCTGGTATAAGATACTTTTTCTCCACTCTCTTAACTCCTGGAAGTATTCGTCCTGGACTCCTAAGAACTGCTATAACCACCTACCAAATCCTGCCTTGGGTTCCCCCCTGGGTTATCTAAACCACCCTGGACATATCCACAGTAAACATTAGTCTGGTATAAGATACTTTTTCTCCACTCTCTTAACTCCTGGAAGTATTCGTCCTGGACTCCTAAGAACTGCTATAACCACCTACCAAATCCTGCCTTGGGTTCCCCCCTGGGTTATCTAAACCACCCTGGACATATCCACAGTAAACATTAGTCTGGTATAAGATACTTTTCTCCACTCTCTTAACTCCTGGAAGTATTCGTCCTGGACTCCTAAGAACTGCTATAACCACCTACCAAATCCTGCCTTGGGTTCCCCCCTGGGTTATCTAAACCACCCTGGACATATCCACAGTAAACATTAGTGTATGTTACAGTGTTTTGTTTTGAGTTTATCACGAGTATTACTTATGGTATTAGTTATCCTCTACTCTTGTAACTTTAACTTGAATACTGCCAGTCACTGCCAGCAGCAAACCCCCACCCACCCCCAGTTTTAGTTACTACTCTATCCCTTAGACTGCCTCTTCTCTTACCTATTTCCTTGTTGGTTTTCTTTCCTTTCTGAGCCCTGACTATAGTCTTCAGTCCCTTAGTCTTATCAAACTATCTCTTGGCTGCACCTTCACCACCTCTACCGTTTCTAGGCTTCCCTGGAGCCTATCCCCATACTGTTTTTCTTTTCAGCCTCACTTATCTTAGTAATTTATCTTTTCTCTTCCCCTTTTCTCCACTTTTTACCCTTAGCCACCCACCGTTAGCCTGCCTCCTGCCCTTAAATTGCACCTTACTGATTGTTTTCTCTCCCACTTGCTCTCGCCTGGTTTTGTGACTGCCCCGCTCCGCTCCCCACCCTACCCCCATATCCCACCCACCCCTAGGGGTCCTTACCTTATAGCTCTCTAGACACTCCCCCAACTCCCTTGCCCTATCACCATCCTTCTTAGTAGTTGTCCTCTCCTCCTACCTATTATCTCTCATTACTTTCTTCCCCTCCTCTTGCTACTCCCATCTCTACCATTCACCTCCACACTACCTTCTAGTTTCCTTGTACTCCTATTTTATTTCACCTCTTTCAGTCATTTCTCTCCTATTCTTCACCCCTTACCTAGCCTAGCCACCCCTTGCACCTGCTACTTTCTTCCAGCATCTACCTATTATTATTAACAACCTCTATACAGTTCTTGCTTTTCTCTTTTTCTTTCTCATAAAACCCTACATCACTACTCATCTTATCCTAACACTTACTCAACACCATGCCTCCTACACTTAAACCCCTCCTCTCTTACATCCTTCTCTTTACCTTTATTCTAGCCTCTCTTTCTATAACCTACTATATCACCTTCTTTGAAAACAACTCTTTAAAGAAACAAAATCACCATCTCAAGCAAACACTACCATCCTCTTCTCTCACTACCCTTAACCACAGTAACATAACCTGTTCCACTACTTATCTTCTACCAAAATACCACAGAACAACACATATGTCATTCTACCTTAACAAAAAATATGCTAATAACTTGCTTAAATTCCTTAAATTCTTATTCTATTACAATCATTACCTCCTCTTACATGGAGATATACATCCAAACCCTGGCCCCTACACTAAGACCAACCCAAACACAAATAGACATCCTCTATCTATACCTCCACCTTGTATTAAAACATCTAACTCTCTTCTAATAGCTCACCTTAATATTAGAAGCATTAATAACAAAGTTCATCATATCCATGCACTATTAAACTTGCATTCATTTGACATTTTATGTCTTACTGAGACATGGTTAAAACCCTCCACTCAGGACCAGGAAATTACCCCCCCCTGGCTACAACATACTCAGAAATGACCGCAAAACTAGGAAAGGTGGTGGTATAGCCATCTTCTACAAAAATAATCTCCAACTTTCCCTCCATAATGAACTTTCACTATCAGATCCTAAAGCTGAATCCTTATCTACCAAACTCCAGATCAACAATAACAAAGCTATTTATCTAATTTGTATGTATCTTCCCCCTGGTAATAATACTCAGACCCTAGAAAACTTACTCAGTTCAACATCCAACCAACAACCCCAGGAAACCATAATACTAGGTGACTTTAACATTGACTGGATAACCTGCTCAAACCAAAACCCAACTAACCATATTAATCTCTATGGTTTCTCGCAATTAATAACAACTCCTACTAGAACCCATAAACAAAATAGAAAAGAAACAACTCTTGATTGGATCCTCACTAATAAACACCCCAGCATTTATACCCCGGGAACCCTTCCTGATTGTATCAGTGATCATATGCTTACATATGTCATAAGACAAAAAGTGAATATTCCACATACTCATAAACTAAAAACATCCCGCTCAAAAAAGTTCTTTAACCCTGATAACTTCCTTACAGAATTGCAAGCATGTAACTGGTCACCACTAACTTACCTTGAACTTAATAAAGCAGTAACCTACTTTAATGCAAACTTTCTTCAAATCCTTGACCATCATGCCCCTTTTCACACTACTAGAATGAGAACCAAACCTGCTCCATGGCTGTCTAAGCAAACAAAAGAAAAAATGGTCCTTAGAAATAAAATCTGGGCCAAATGGAGAGCCAGTAGATGCCCATCTGATCATCTCCTTTTTAAACAATTAAGGAATGCCACCAAAAGAGATACTGTTAAAGATAAAAAGGATTATTATCTTCACCTTCAACAAGGTAGTCAAAATACCCCTCAAAAATTCTGGGCAAGCATTAATAAACTTCTTAAACCAGGACATTCACCTACTCCTACTCCTACAGGCTTTCACCCCAACAATGCTACACAGATCCCTGATGCCTTTAATAACTATTTTACAGAAGCCATTCAATCCCTAGCTAACTCATTACCTATACCATCTGTAACCTTACCAAAAATCTCTCTACCCTCATCTAGGGACTTCCAAATTCAACCCGTTGCCACATCCCTTATTTATAAGCTTCTTAAGAAACTCAAACCATGCACCCCATCTGCTGACCAACTCCCATTTGAATACCTACAAATAGCTGCTAAAGCTATCAAATATCCTGTATCTATACTGATTAATAGGACTATCACTGAAGGAACAATCCCCACCTTATGGAAAATATCTCATATAATTCCCCTACATAAAGGAGGCTCATCAAATGAACTCTCAAATTTTCGCCCTATTGCCTTACTTTCCCCATTAGCCAAGATAATGGAAAGATGTGTTCACAAACAAATGCTTAGCTACCTTCTACAAAACAAACTTCTAGCTAACTGTCAACATGGTTTTAGACCTTTCCACAGTACTACAACTGCCCTCCTTTCCTTCGCTGACTCCATAAACAAAAATAGGAACAATAATTGTTTCTCCTCAGCACTTTTCATAGATCTTTCTAAAGCCTTTGATATGGTTAACCACAATATACTTTTGAACAAACTAAACCTTTTTTCTCTCAGCCCACACTCTTTACAGTGGTTTAAGAGCTATCTCCACAACAGGCAACAAGCAGTCCTTTGGGAGAACAACCTATCTTCCCTACTCTCAGTAAATATTGGTGTTCCACAAGGATCTATCCTAGGTCCCCTTCTTTTTTCCTTATTTATCAATGACCTATATCTGAATATATCACAAGCCACCTGCATTCAATATGCTGATGACTCAACGTTAATCTGCACTGCAAAAAATATTCCCTCCCTCCAGTCCCTCACCCAAACAGTCTTCCAAAATGTTGAAAATTGGTTTTTGCAACACTGCCTCCTCCTTAACCCCAAAAAAACTAAACTTCTTCTCTTTACTCCTACTCAAAAATCTCCCACTCCTCTCTTCACTATCTCTTCAAATAATGCAACCTGTATTAACCCTGACAAGACCACGCGACTGCTAGGTGTAACTATTGATAACCATCTCAATTATGATGAACACATTAACACCACTGTTAAAAATGTCAACAAAAAAATTGGGACACTCTACAGAATTAAACCTTTTCTTACCCTGAAACTAGAAAACCATTGCACAGACACACCTGATCTCCACCCTCTTTTATGCCTCACCCATCTATACTAACTTATCCAAAAATAACACTACCAAACTCTCCATCTGCTACAATAGTATAGCCAGATTCATTACTGCTACTCCCCTAAGAACTCATCATTGTCTTAACCTCAAACAACTAGATTGGTTAGAGCTAAATAACCAGTTATTCTATCAACAACTACTTATCATTCATAAGACCCTTTACTACCCTGAGGTAACCCCAGCCTTTCAAAACTGATTATACCATATAGAAACCTAGCCACACTCCGTTCTGCTAATAAACTACTAGTATCGCTACCTAAATCATATAATAAAGCTGGTGATTCATTACTTGCAAACTCAATAGCGAAAATCTGGAATCAACTCCTCAAGGAATAACTAATCAAACCTCTACCTCTCTTTTCAAAAAACACATTAAAGAACATCTCAAAACAAAATGGATATGTCCGTGTGCTAATCCTGACTGAAATAATGTCCTCACTCTCCAAGTTCTTCCACCCTACCCCCCTTACTTAACTCCTCTCTAAACTTTCAGGAGTTTGAGAGTTATTATCTAAGAACTGGGCTTTTACCAGTTAACTTTGTTCTGTCTGTATAACTTTATCCTGTGTTACTGTTACTTCTTTTATATAGTCTAATATAGTAGTATATAGTATAAGTTTATTTCCTATTATTAGTATTTGTTTTGTATTTGAAACATTTTTTTTTCTACCTTATATTTTGACTGATATTATGCCTAACGTGATAAATTGTTGTGTATTTGCCTGTACTGGAGCTTTTCTCCCCGGGCCTCTACTGAAAACGGATATTGTGTCCAGTTGGACTAGCCCGGTCAACAAATGTAAAATAAAAAAATAAATAAATAAATAAAAATGTTAAGCATTTGTACAGTTCAAGCTAGTTTAATTGCTATAAGCTATGAAATGGTGGGTCCTATGAGGGAGATTGTTGGCAAATTTAGCCATTTTATTGTAGCAGGAGGCATTTCTGTACAAATTCATCCTATTAGGAAACCAGCTCTTTTTTATTGTGAAGCAGCAACTTCAAATAATAATAATATATCAGTGCACAGGAGTGGTGGTGGTTTTGACCACAAAGAAACAGTATTTTGGGGTCTTTAGTGCTGCTCAGGCAGCACACTTTTATCTGAGTAATTGTCAATAAATTGATTTATTTATTTATTTTACATTTGTTGACCGGGATAGCCCGACTGGATG
This sequence comes from Protopterus annectens, assembly GCF_019279795.1. NCBI lineage: Eukaryota > Metazoa > Chordata > Ceratodontiformes > Protopteridae > Protopterus > Protopterus annectens. The sequence goes on from NC_056739.1 coordinate 1,225,187,938, forward strand.
CATATCCATTTTCAGCGGAGTCCAGGGAAAAAAGCTCCAAGGGTAAGCAGATACAGCATTACATAATACCAGCATTACATATTACAAACAGACTATTTACAGAGATTACATATGTAAGCAAGTTAAACAAGTTCCACAGGTTAGAGTTAATCCTGAGCGCAAGTCAGGATTAAATTAAATTACACAGTAAACTGGTTAACAGATTTTTACACATTTTAGAGAGAGTTAGCCAGGCTTGATACATTGACATAGCCAGTTAAGTGACAAATGTTGTTTGAGTCTAGTTTTAAATTGACCTAAGGTGGAAAGTAAGGTAATATCAGCTGGAAGAGAGTTCCAGGATCTACTTACAGAGTTTGCAAAGAGAGTCACCGGCTGTGTTATTAATTTTGCTAGTCTGAATTAGTAGTTTGTTAGAGGATTGAAGCGGTCTAGGATTGTTAGAGGGGGTGATAATATTTTTAAGTGCAGGAGTATTGTCCGGATTATAGAGGATTTTATAGGCCATAATCAGTTGGTTATACTGGATTAGGCTGGGTAGTTCAAGCCACCCAAGTTGATTTAGATTGATGCAATGATGTGTCCTAAAAGGCAGCCCAGTGGCAAACCTGGCAATGTGGTTGTAGCAAATTGAGAGTTTGTTAAGGACAGTCTTGTTTAAATTCAAGAGTAGAGGGGATGCATACAGAAGGGTTGAAAGAAGGTGAGAGTGAGCTATGACAATTTTAGCTGGAGGGGTTAGGAAGGCTTTTATTCTGTAAAGTGACCCTAGTTTTTATTGATGGTTTTGATAGTTTGGTTAACATGTAGGTCAAATTTTAGATTTTTGTCTATGATGACACCTAATAGTTTTGTAGAGGGGTCAGGGGAGATTATTGTGCCATCATTTGAATGTATGGTAAAGGTGAAAGCGGTAGACCTACGTGTTGGGGAAAATAACAGCATTTTAGTTTTTTTGGGATTTAGGATCAAACGACGCTCAGAAAGCCAGTTTTCTATTGTATTAAAGGTGGTCTGGGTAGCTGACCATAACTCTATTGGAGATGTGGCTGAGCAAATCAGAGTAGAGTCATCAGCATATTGGATACAGCTGACTTTTGGGATGACAGTATAAAGGTCATTAATGAAGATGGAGAACAGCAAGGGCCCTAGTATAGAGCCTTGTGGTACTCCAAGGGTGTTAGGTAGAAGGTTAGAGAGTTTGTTCTTGCAGAGGACAGCCTGCTGTCGACCATTCTGGTAGGATTGAAATCATTGAAGGGCTCTAATATCTAGACAGAATGTTTGCAGGGTGTGGATTAAAAGTTGGTGATCAACCATATCGAATCCCTTGGAAATATCCAAGAAGAGGGCTGAGGATATATAATTATTATTGCGATTATGGTTTATGGTGTTGGTAAAGGCTAGGAGGGCTGAAGTAGTGCTGTGATGAGGATGGAAGCCATGCTGAGTGTCTGCCATAAGGTGATAAATATTTTGTTAAATTTCATAATTCTTAGCTAGTAGAAGTTACTCACATGGTTTGTTTTTCTCTATATAAATGTATCTTTGCCTTTGTCTTAAGTGATAATTCAGTAAAGGTGTCACCACAGCAGGCTGGTAATTTGCCTCGGATGCAGGTGAGAGACTCTGCTGCATCCAAGCTGGTTCCTCAGACCACTATAATTTTTCCCTAGATCTCTCTGTTTAGCAAGTACAGCCACTATGCATTGAGGGTTAGCAATGTCCTCTGCAGCTATTGGGCTACTCTTTGTGGGCAAGCGAGAACCACTTTTACAGGTGTTGCAAGAAAGGGCAGGGAATGTGCCCCTGCTTAACCAGAACATTGTGACCAACCCTGAGGAAGCTATTGCTGCCATTAAAAATGTTTGCCTTAATTTTCCTGTCAAAAATAAACAGAAAACTAAACTTATAGCTTCTTCTGCTCCAGTATTACTGGAAAGGAGTAGATCATTAGGTCCGGCTTGGGGGTCTTACACGGGCCCTTGACCTTTCTTATCAGGTGGTTTCTGGTAAAAGAAAAAGTGATTCCTCTTTTCTTGAAGAGATTCAAGAAATTAAATCCAGAGAGGAATGTGATGGAACAGATACAGTTTTTCCCTCAGAATTCTGATACAGACTCAGTGGAGAGCATGCTACCTGAATCTCCCTATCACTCATGCTCTTTCTTTGAGTCTATTTCCAGAATTTGCAAGTGTATTCAGTGGGAGAACACCGACGTCTCTCAGTCCCCAAGAAAATACTATCAGCTGTTATAGAAGGAATTTCCTGAACCTTTATCCATTTTCCCAGTTCTGTCAGCTCTGGAGGAAGTGTGTGTCATTGCCTGCAGTTTTCCTGATACTCACCCTACTGCCCCTAAAAAGACAAAGAGAATGTATAAAGTTCCTCAGTCTTTTAAGTTTTTATACACTCTTCCCAAACATGACCCAGCAGCTATAGCTTTAGTTAATCCAGCTGCTGCCAAACATTTTAACTCTAACCTTTCCCCTTTTGATAAGGATGGTAAAAAAGAAGTTATGTACTCACCATAAGGTTCCATGTGAGTTGTTCATCTCGCCTTCATTTTTACAGATGGGTTTGGAGCCGATCCTCAGCTCCGAGTCAGCCTGCTACAAAGCTTGAGGTCTTCAGACAGCTCAAGGCCAAGTCCCTATCACATGATGCACCTTGAGTTACCTCAGATCTTGTTTGCTGCATTTAATAATACCATGTGCCATTCTATCACTCTTTAGGAGAAAACCCATAAAAGGACTGAGCAACCAGGATAAAAACTAGTATCTCGGTCCTCGAAACACCCTAGAGGGGGTAGGAGGGTGGGAAGTAGGAATGAAGGCGAGATGAACAACTCACATGGAATGTTATGGTGAGTACATAACCTCTTTATGTGAAGTTATTCTATCTTGCCGTTCATTCTTACAGATGGGTAGCATCCCAAGCACCATGTTTCTCGGGTGGCTCACGGGAGTATGTTTTTCAGGACAGCAGAACCAAAGGATGCCCTGTACCTGGAGGCCTTGTCAACTTTGTAATGAGTAATAAATGTATGAGGTCTTGACCAAGTGATTGCTACACAAATGTTGTCTATAGGAAGCCTAGAAGAAAAAGCAGAAGATGTGGACACTGCTCTGGTAGAATGAGCCTTAATTTTGTGCTGCAAGGGTAAGTTGGCAGCTGAATAAGTGAAGGTGATACAATCAGATAACCATTTAGATAGTGTTGTTTTTGCCACTGGCATAACCTTCCTAGAATCAGAAAAGGAAATGAAAAGTTGTTCTGATTTTCTGAACTCTTTTGTTCTATCCAGGTATAATCTGAGCTGTCTATGAACATCAAGTTTGTGCAGCATATACTCTAAGTTGTTGGTGTGTTTGGGAAAGAACACTGGTAACTCTATGATCTGGCTGAGGTTAGTTTCAGTACAAACTTTAGGTAAAAATGATGGATTTGTTCGCAGGGACACTCTGTCAGCATAGAAAATCAAATAAGGAGGCTTTATGGACAAGGCTTGTAGCTCTGATACTCTATGGGCAGATGTGATGGCTACTAAAAAGATAGTCTTCCAAGACAAATATTTCAAATCACATGTGGAAGCTGGCTCGAAAGGTGGGAGGATAATGCGAGAAAGCAAAACATTTTGGTTCCATGGGGTATAAGGGGATTTCACAGGTGGTCTAAGATGGAAGGTCCCTTTGAGAAAGGCTTTAGATAGCTTGTGTGACATTATGTTCAATCCTTCAAAGCCAAGGTGAAAGTTAGAGATGGCAGCCAGTTGTACCCGAACTGTAGCTGCCGCAGCTTCTTTACTGAAAAGCATAGTCAAAAATTCTAATATTGAAGAAATGGCGGCTTGATAGGGGTCAATGTTATTTTGAAAAGCCCATATAGAAAATCTCCATTTGCTAAGGTACAATTTTCTTGTAGAGGACTTATGAGAAGATATCAAAATATGCTGGGTTTCGTTTGAGAGGTTATGGAACCTGACTATGTTGGGAAATGGAGCAGCCAAGCTGTCAATTTCAGGAACTGAAGAGAGGGATGAAGAGCCCCCGATGAATGTGTCAGAAGATCTGGAACTGGGTCCAGGATTCAAGGCTCTTCCAACAGATAAAGTCGAAGAAAGGGGAAACAAATCTGACGAGACCAATGAGGGGCTATTAGAATGATGATCCTTCCCAGGGCTTTTGCTTTCTGTAGTACTTTGGGTATCAAGGGAATTGGTGGGAATGCATAGAGGAGACTTGGAGGCCAGTCATGTACGAGTGCGTCCCTTGAGGCTTCTCCTGGAGGGGGAATCAGAGCAAAGTAGCTTCTGCATTTTGTGTTCATGTGGGAGGCAAAAAGGTCACAGCAAGGCTGGCCCCACCTGTGGAATATTCTCTCCGCTGTCTCTTTTTTGAGGGATCACTCATGAGGCAACAAAACTGCCCTGCTCAGTTTGTCTGCAATCACGGTGAATTTCCCCGGGATGTGCGTTGCTGCCAGAAAGAGCTGGGTGGATGTAGCCCACTGCCATACTCTTAGAGCCTCGCAACAAGGGGGGTAGGACCTGGTTCCTCCCTGTTTATTCAAGTACCAGACAACTGACATGCTGTCTGTCTGAATTGCAATTGTCCCCAGAGGGAGAGAGTCCTGAAAGTACTGCAATGCCAAAAGTACCGCTCTCATCTCCAGGACATTGATATGCAGATGTGTCTCCAGTTCGGTCCATGTGCCTTGGGCTGTTCTTCCCAGAAAATGCCCCCCCACCCTATCAGGAAAGCATCCGTGGTCACCGTGGCCACTGGTGAGGATAGGATCATTACATGAAGAGAGGTCAACCACCACTGAAGATCTTTTTTGCAAGTGTTTGTGATAATTATGAGATGAGACATTGGGAGCTCTTGGTAAGACCATTGAATGAATAGTAGCCATTGTAGAATCCGCATGTGCATGCGACCCAATGGCATTGCTAATATTGCAGCTGCCATCATGCCTAACAACTTTACCACTTCTGATGCTGAAGCCTTGTTTCAGGATATGATGTTGTGGACCTGCTGACAAAGTAATAAAACTCTTTCTGCTGGAAGTTTTAAAGTGGTGGTGGTGATGTCCAAATCTGCTCTGATAAAAACGATATGTTGCGATGGCGACAAGGCAGATTTTTCTGAATTTATGGTAATGCCAAGTTGATTGCAGAGAGAAAGAGTGGTGTCCCTGGTTTGTATTAGCTGATGCCTGGTGGTGGCGGTAAGGAGCCAATCTTCTAAGTACTGAAACTCCTGGAATCCTAAACGCCTCAGGTGAGCCGTGACCACTGCCATACATTTGGTGAACACTCTGTGGGCTATAGTGAGACCAAAGGGCAGGGCTTGGAACTGGTAATGATTGGCTCCCAGCCAGAAGTGCAGATGATCCCTGGATGGTCTGGCCATTTTTATATGGTAGCACGCATCCTATAGATCTATCGAGCACATCCAATTGTCTTTCCCTATGAAGGGAAGTATCGACTTGAAGCATGACCATCCGGAACTTCTCTTTCTTGACAGATCTATTTAGTCTACTGAGGTCCAAAATAGGTCTTCAGTCCCCTGTCTTTTTTGGAACTAAAAAGAATCTTGAGTAAGTTCTGGATTCTGTCTGGTCTGCTGGGACTGGTTAGATGACTCTTTTTCTTACAAAGTTTGGACCTCTACTGTTGCTTGTCCCCTGTAACAGGGTGGAACGTCTGGGATTTTGGTTCTCAATGGAAGGGGGACTGGCAATAGGAATGAAATACCCTCTGGAAACTATACTTTGTACCCAGTTGTCATTTGTTATTTTGAGCCAGGTGTCTGGATACAAAGATAAGTGACCCCTGACTGCCTCCAGAGCAGGACAGTCGGGCCTCCTTTCAGGAGTGCTGGTAGGGCTTCCCAAAGAACTGGTCTCTGTCGCCCTCGTTTTGAAGACTCCCCCCTCTGCCATTATGGCAGCGTCTTCCATTATTGCCACCTCCTCTGCCCCTGGCGGGAGTTCACCACGTGTGTCCAGAAAGGCTCCTTGGGCTTTTCGGAACCACATCTTTCCTCCCTCTTGACCCTTGGGGTAGGGTCTGGTAGGGGTGGAAAAATGGACTCCGACAGCAGACAGAGTCCTTCCTTCCTGCTCACACCTGGTCAAAGTTTCCTTAACTTTGGGCCCAAAAAGGGACGAGCCATCAAAAGGGGTGATGACAAAGGCTGACTTAAAGGGCTTCACAAAGGAACACAAGCGCATCCAGGAATGTCTCCTGAGAGCAATTCCTGTACCCACTGCCCTACTCGTTCCATCAGCTGCATATGAAATGAGACGCATGGATGAGTTCACTATGGAATTGAGGGTAGCAAGCTGGGAGGTAACTTTGTCTGAAGCACCTGCAGCTACTGTAGCCTGAAGAGTATCTCCAAGCTCTTTTAGGAGGTCTCGTTGTAGTCTCGTAAAATGTGTGAGATAGTTAAGTGAACGCATGGCAAAAGTCGCTGAACTGTATGTGCGCTTCCCGTATCTATCCAGGATCCTAGAGTCTCTGTTAGGAGGATGGATAGAGGAAGAAGTTTCTGACATCTCCTTTTTGGTGGCCACTGCCACCACCATGGCATCAACTGGCACTCCCTTGGAGAGGAAAGACTTATCCTGAGGGGCAGAAATAAATTTATCAGGCCTCCTAGGGACAGGCTCCATGGTGTCTGGAGACTCCCATGCCCTTCGTGAGACCAGCTCTGTGAGCTCATCGAAGGTCAGAGACACCCAAGAAGTGGAGGGTTGAGATCCAAAAGCCTTCAGGAGGACCGATTCATCTTCAGTAGGGTTGGTGGACTTCCAGCTGTCCCTCTGCCTAAGGATTTCTAATACCTCAGCAAATGAGATATCTTCAGAGGGGGACCATGGGGACCATTCTGATTCATCTAAGTAAGACATGAGAGACTCCTGTGGGAGTGTATGCAAATTCTCTTCCTGGGAACCTCATCAGTGAGAACTTCTGGTGAAGTCTCAGAAGAGCAGGGGCCACCCAGTGGGGCTTCTTGAGGTCAGGGTCTCTACGCTTCAACAGGATCTGTGTGGCAGAAGTAGACACAGGTGCTTTTGGGAAGGAGGTGGTTGGACTTAAAGTTGTAGATGTCTTGGGAGACGTAACTCACCTCATGATTTCAAAGGCACCTCTGCTCCAATGAGAAAGGACTGCTGGATCCAAAGAAACCACTGATCCCCTTGGCACCGGAACAGTGGGCTTAGAACCAGAGGTAGGAGCCAAACTCATCCGAGCTGAGGCCCCGAGAGGTAAAGTCAGAACAGACAAGTCAGTCTCACTATCCTCCCCAGACCCAACCGGAGAGTGTCGGCTTCTAGACTCCTCAATAGGCACCGAGGAAGTCCGAGTAAACGGAACCATCAGGTCTGACTCCTCAAGCTCTGAAGGACTGGTATGGCTCGGAGGAGGAAAGGAAGCCGATGGCATTACAGTCTTTGGATCCAAAACCACTTGGGTCGAAGACGATAAAAATTTAGCAAATGCCAGTGCCTGTAGCAAGTTCTGCACCACATGATCCACATCTAAATTGGATAGGCTGATCAAGGACTGAGATGAATGAATGGATGGAGGCACTGACTGGAGAATCGGAGACTTTAATACTTTAGATACTTGTTCCAGGACTGGGGACCAGCTCCGAAAAGACAGGATGCTTGGCTCTGAGGGCTGTGGAGCCGACGTTGATGGTTTCTTTGATTTTTTTACTTCAGAAGAAGAAGAATCCTTAGAAGACTTTGAAAACTTGCTAGACTTATCCTGGTCACTCAAAGCTTCCAGAAAAGCAGGTTTCAGAAATCCTCCATCTGTGAGTTTTTTTTTCTCTCTTGAAGAACTCTGGAGGAAAAAGAATGGCAAATGGAGCAGTTTTCTTGTAAGTGCAAAGCTCCAAGACAATATACACAAGTAACATGACTATCTGTGACAGACATCTTTTTCCACATTTTGGACACTTTTTAAAGCCTGACTTAGGATGCTTGTCTTTCTCCTGGTCAGCCATAATCAAATATACAGTATCAAGAAAAAAAAATGACTGTACCTTTAAAGAGACTAGACACACCCAGCAATTAGTAAAGTTAAACTAATAAAGCTAAACTAGAGAAATATACTGTGAATTAACTATCACTATTCAAAAACACTCACATACTAACTACTTATTTAAACTACAAGCTTTAAAATATTATAAAGGCACACCAAAGGGAAATTGAATATTCAAACCCTATAAGAAAAAACAAAGACCAAAAAGAGAAGAAATATAGCTACTAATAAGCTATAAAAGTTATAACTATTAAAGTATCTCTAAATACTTTGAGGAATAACAATTTAGCTAGATATTATGAGAAAAAAAACTATACTGGCCCGAGCTGTGCAAGGAAACCTCCGATCTGTTGCAGCGGCAAACTAGATCTGGGGTAACTCAAGGTGCGTCATGGGATAGGGACTTGGCCTCAAGTTGTCAGAAGATCTCGAGCTTTGTACCAGGTCGACTCGGAGCCGAGAATCAGCTCCGAACCCATCTGTAAGAATGAATGGTGAGAACAACTTCAAATCAATTTTTAAGTTTGGGGGGAAAGTGTTTGCTTCTGCAACATTAATTTTTATAATTTTGAGTTGTCACGCTCATATGTTAAAGTTTATTGTAAATAACTGTGAAAACATGAGGAATGATTTATCTGCAGTTCCTCCCTGTGGGGGAAAAATCTGCTTTGTGTGGCTTTGTTTCTTTTATTTTACAGGTCACTCGTCATTTAAAGTGTGTTTATGACTATAGATACTACATCCATGAGGTTGCCACTGATGCTGTTTTGAGTAGGTATGCCTAGCTACATTCTTAGAACTTCCTAGAGAATATAGAAATGAGCTTTTAAATTCACCTTTGGACAGAGATTTTGGTCCCACTGCTGCGAAGGTTATCAAAAATGTGATGAAAGGGTTAAGCAAACATACAGAAACCACCCCTGCACTACCAGGCTATAACTCATTCCACACCTTTCGGCCCCAGAACTTAGACCGAAGCTCCAAAGGCGGTGGTGTTTCCATATTCATAAAGGATGCACACACCTCCAGACTGGTAGCCCAATATAATGCATCAGAGATACTTCCGGTGCAGTTAACATTGGGTAAGACAGCGATTCAAGTCATAGCCTGCTATAGGTCCCCAACCATGTCCCAAGACTCGCACTCCACGTTCCTAAGCACCCTGGAGAATATTAAGATCCAACCTAACACTCTCTTACTAGGTGACTTCAACTACCCGTCCATTAACTGGGTAAACTACTCATGTACCAATACACTTGCCCAATGTTTCCTGGAGTTCATTAATTCCAATGCCCTGGACCAGCTCATTCTTACCCCCACTAGAGGTAGCAACATCCTTGACCTGGTCATTACTAACATGGGCAACCATTGCTCTACACCAATAGTCAGATCCTCCCTGGTTAGATCGGACCACAAACTAATCACCTTGGTAATCCACATCCCTCCCACCCCTCCAGCAAAGGTAACCACCATGAAAAACTTCTCCAAAGCTAACTTTGGGATCCTAAAATCAGAGGTGGTTACCTTCACGGCACCCATGCAAATGGAGAATAGTTGTGTGACTGCAGAATCATACACCAATGCACTGTATGAACACATACACAAATGCATAGATCTTGCCATACCCAGTAGAACCAAGACACTCTCCTCCAAAAAAAAGGAAGCCAATCTGGTGGTTCTCTGCCATAAACAAACTCTGCAACAGAAGGAGGAAACTGATGCAGAAAAAGGTGAAGTCCCAAGACTGGAAAAACTCCCTTATCTGCCTCAACAAAAAGTTCAGATCCCTCATCAAATCCTCTAAAGCTAGGTATGAAAACAGAATTGCAGCAGATAGTAAAGACCACCACAAGGCCTTGTACAGTTATGTAAAGAATCTCCACGGCAAAAAACAGATTGGCTCTGAGCCTGCACAATGCTACCTCCTATACCAAGCCAACAGATATTGCCAGTATACTACCTGACAGACTCAGTGCCAACTTTACCCCCCCAAAAGGACCAATCAGAATACCAGTAGATTGCCAGGCACCCAGTATTACTGCTGCACAGGTTAAAACATCACTGTCTAAGGCCAAGAATACAGCTTCTATGGGACCTGACAATATCCCTGGTTGTGTTCTACATGAACTACCGAGTGAACTGGCACCTCACCTGTGTGCCCTGTTCAATCACAGTCTCACCTCAGGCTTTGTCCCTGCCTAATGCTGCACTGCTACAATCATCCCTCTCAACAAAGGAGGAGTAACTACAGACCCTGGGAACTATCGTCCCATTAGCCTGACGAGTCTGATATGCAAATCTATGGAACTCATCATCATCATGGACCTAATAAACAAGGATACAGGGAATCTCCAAACTCTAGATCCAACACAGTTTGGTTTTGTGAAGGGTAGATCATGCCTGCTCAGCTTGGTTGACTTCTTTGAGTCAGTCACCAGAGCGGTGGATGAAGGCAAGGTGGTTCATACAGCCTACCTTGATCTGGCCAAGGCTTTTGATACCATTTCCCACTCAGGAATCATAGAAAAACTCACTAAGCTTGGCATCAACCCCTATATCACTAGGTGGGTTGCAAACTGGCTCACAGATAGAACCCACAGTGTGAAAGTAGCTGACTCCAAGTCAGACTGCCGATTAGTCACGAGTGGAGTCCCACAGGGTTCGGTCCTGGGTCCTCTCCTGTTTGGCATCTACTTCTCTGAAGTCCAGGCCAACATGAAGGGACTCTGGCTGACAAAGTTCACAGATGATTGCAAGTTGGGAGCTATTATTAGCTCACCAAGTGATGTTGACATCCTACAGAATGGCCTCACTGTGATCAATGACTGGTGTCAGAACTATGGCCTTAAGCTCAATGCCAAAAAATGTGTCGTCATCCCCTTTGGGAAAAACCCGATTCCCTTGAATTACCACACTGATGACAGTCCACTGAACACAGAAGGTGTTATAAGACATCTGGGAACACAGGTTGACAGCAACCTCTCTTTTGATCACCACAATGCCACTATGGTCAGAAAGTCCTTCTATGCGGCACATCTCATTACTAAGGGTTTTACATCCAGGAAGAAAGAGGTCATTGTCTCCCTCTACTCTTCCCTCATTAGGCCAATCATCGAGTACAATGCCCCATTTGGCATGTACCTCACTTGACTCCTGCAACAACTGGAGAGGTCACAAAAGTACCTCACAAAGAGGATCCTAGGCCTTAAACACTTGTCCTATATGGACAGACTCAAAAAACTCCAACTTTTCTCTGTCTCATATCACCTACTTAGAGGAGATCTCTGCTTGACTTACAAAGCCATGTCTGACCCAGCTCTGTTAGAAATGCTACATCTAAAGAAATCCCAATCCCTCCGCACCACATGCTCCAGAGACCTCAACCTCATTACCACAATTAACAGAACATGCCGGAGGGACAGGTTCATAACCCAGAGACTGCCCATGCTATGGAACAGACTTCCCATACATGTCAAGCAGAGCACCTCGCTGACCCTCTTCAAGAGAAATCTTGATGAGTGGATGGGAATCAGAAAATTCACCCCGGGGATAACACCAACGGCTCTACTCAACAGAGGCACTGGGAACTAAGGTTGGGTGGCACTATGCCAGGGTAATCCTATGGCTAGGCTTGTAAAGGCCCCAGGGCCATTAGCCTAGTAGATACCTATAAACCTATACAAGGAACTCTCAGTTGTTTTTATCCCTCCTTCTCTAAATTTTCCAAAGGTTATTTTGCTCCTTTGTCCAACTGCAGCAAAAAACAAAACAAACAGTCTCAGCAATATGCTGGTAAACAGACATTACAAAACAATTGTGGGGAGGTTCCTAAAAGAAAGCAGAAACCCCATCATAACAAAGAAGAGTCATTCCTTTTTCCCAGTGGTGAAGAGGTTTGCATTCAAGAATGTTTCTGATGCCAAAAAAAGAAAACGCCTAGAGATCAGTTATGGATCTTTTTCTTAAACCAGTTTGTGACAGTTCCAAAGTTCAAGATCTTTTCACAACACAGTCTCTTACCCTTTCTTTCCCACTTGAAATTTTTTGGTAATCTTAGATTTAAAAGGTGCTTATCACCATATTCCTATCCATTAAGGCTTCAGGGTTTTCTTAAGGTTTCTGGATCGCACTATCTGTTCTCTGTCTTACCCTTTGGGCTATCCACTGCCCCAAGAGTGTTCACAAAGTGTCTAGCTCCAGCTATAGCACAATGCAGGCTACACGGTATCCTCATTTTTCCATATTTAAATGTCTTGCATATCTATGCAGACTCTTTTATCAAAGAGTCAGGAATCTCTGTATTTATTGAGAGATTTCATATGCAGGCTCGGATTCCAAGAGAACCTCAGTACAAACAGCATTTCTTCCACAGGAAAAATATATATCTACATTTAGATCTATTCCAGTGTTTTTCTCCTGATCCCTGTGGTGTTACAAATACAGCCACTATGGACTGGGGGTTAGCAATGTCTTCTGCAATTGTTGGAGCCCTCTTAATGGGCAAGGCAAAGAATACCTCAGGATTCTGAGTCTCATGGCATCTGTGATTCTCATGATACCTCTGGCAAGACACCACACGAGAATGATACAATGGTATCTGAAGTCTCTTTGGTCCCAGCACCAACATCCATTATCTTTTCAGATTCCAGTTCTGGGATGTGTGAGAAGAGAAATCACTTGGTGGAGACATTAAGTACCCTGAATCCAGGTCTCTCCCTCTCCCCTCCTTCTCCAAAACAGACAGTCACCACAGTTAACTTGCACTTTGCTAAGGGAATAAAAGTGCAAGGTATCTGGGACAAAAAACACAGACACAAGTACATAAATGTAAAGGAGGACAACAAAGACAGACACAAGCACATAAATGTAAAGAAGTTTGCCCTTATCAAGGCACTCAACTCTGTAAAATCACCTTTGGTCCCCAGGACCACTTCAGGTTGTTACAAACAATGCCACAGTGATGTGGTACATAAAAAAGCAAGAGAGAACCAAGTCTTACCTCCTTTGCAGACTAGACATGTTATCATTGGATATAGCTTTGCAGCAGAATCTCACCCTACCTCATACATTCTGTCAGAGCAAAACTGTGTGGCAGACAAGCTGGGCAGGACAAAGGCACCTTCATGGATAGAAACTAGATTGGTGATCTTCCAAGATGTGATCCATCTGTGGGGAGTTTCTCAAGTAGGCCTTTTTGACTTCTCAATGAACAATCAGTTGGCAAAATTCTGCTCCAAGACTTGATGGAAAAAGGCCTGGAAGAAAGATACATGCCTTTATTCTTTCCTTGGACAGGACTATTCATGTATGCTTTTCTACCCTTTCTGATATTCAAGGTAATTCTGAAGATTCAGAAGGAATCCCCCAAGATCATTGTGTTGACAAGGCAACAGTGTTTATCCCTTCTTTAGGAAATGGCCAGGGGCAATTACCACAAGTTTCCTCACAGAATGGATGTAGGCACTCAAGAACAGAGATGAAAGAGGTAAATGGGAACATTTCTTGGACTGTAATGAGTTGGCAGACTTAAAAAATTCCCTGCAGACTACTCTATCAGAAATACTGAGTGAGTAAATTAGTGGAACTAAGGAAATTATTTTTTGATCTGTGATACAGAATCAGAATTGCCTAGGCATAGTAAGGCTTTGCTGAGTTTAATTCTTGTAGCTGCATAAAAAGCATTTACTAGAAAATGGAAATCAGAGTCTAAACCAACTGTACTTGAAGCAGTAAACATCGTAACAGAGATAAAACAACTGGAAATGGGAGCTTTAGAAAAGTGTAGGAATAAATTACAAGGAGAAAAATAGGAATGGTGGGAACAATACATGCAGAATAATGTTTTGAAGTAGGAATGAGTTTTAATGGAAGGAAGGAACTGAATGAATTTGTAATGTTTGACTGACAATGACTGGATAGATTATAATATTTAGTATAATGTTTGCAACTGAAAATATGTCATGTGGTTTGTTTTCATTTATATAAATGTACGACTGCCTACGTCAAAAGTGATAATTTAATAAAGTTGTTTCTTGTTTAGAAAAAAGAACAGGGACATTTTATACATCCCAACCACAAACAACTTTAACCGACTGCCTGGATCTTAGGGTCTTAGTACCTTTTAGGCAACTGTTTACTGAAGATGTGCAGGAGGTATCAATAGGGGCAAGAAAGCTCTCTACTAGAAAATCATATACTAGCAAATGGAAAATGTTTTTTAATTGGTGCCAAAAACGTAACCTGAACACATTCAGAGTAGTGTTTCACTTGTTTTACAATATGTGAGTTGCTTTTCTATTTACTTGTCTTACTTCTCTGTCAAGGTTCATTTGTTTGCTATATCAGCATGTCTGCTCATGGAGCCCCCTTTTTCGAGGCATTCCCACGTCAACATATTTTTAAAGGGGATTTTACATAAGAGACATCCAAGAAAAAACAGTGGTTCCTCCTTGGGACATTAATTTTGTGTTAGAAAGCTAACAATTGCTCCATTTGAATCAGCTCATCTGGCTGACTCGAGGTTCTTAAGATGGAAAAGAGTTTTACTCCCTGCTCTCACTTCTGCAAGAAAAATATCTGAGTTGTAAGCTCTTATGGTAAGTCAACCTTACTTTATTTTCCACAAGACAGGGTTTCTTTGAGAACTAATCCTTCTTTTATGCTTAAACTGGCATTCAAATTTACTTAAAGCCAAACTATTCATATCCCTGTGTTATTCCCAGAGCCCCAATATAAGGGAGAAAGGATACTTCATACCTTGGATGTCCACAGAGTTCAGGTGCTATCCTGAGATTACAATTTTTTTCATAACTTCTGCTCAGTTATTTATTTCTTCTTAAGGTAAGGAGAAGGGACAACCTGTGTCAAAGCAGACTATTTTCAAATGGATATCTCAGGCTATTACCATTTGTTATTCCCATCGCAACAAAACTATTCCAGGCAGGGTCAAGCATATTCTTTCATGCCTTGGTTTCATCTATGGCTTTTTGGAAAAGGTTGAATAATAGAAGTATGATGGAAGCAGCAAATTGGTCCTCTGTATATAATTTTACAAAGCAAAACAAGCCAGATTCCTTCTCCAAGTCTAGATCAGGCTTCCTGGACCCTTCTTCTTCTACCTCCCAGTTGTTCTGAGCTGTGGTAATCTACCCATAAAGCTTAGGCTATCACAGCCATGATCAATATGAAGACAGTACAGTCGTGTAAATAAATTTACCATGGCAGTAGATGTTTGAATGATCACTGCTCCAGTAGTCACTCCCTCCATCCACCCACACCCCCTTGTTTGTTGGTGTTTGATGTGTTTTTTTATTCCACTGTGTAGGCATTCTTTTCCCTAGCAATGTCTCCTTAGGGCTCAGCCTCCCTCTTTCAGTTGCATGAAAGCTCTTAAGGTCTTGGCACTCAAACCTGTGTTTTTAGCATGCTCAGCTCAAACTAATGGGTTGGGTGAGTGGAAGGTACCCTGAAGCTTTGCAGGATATAAAATGTATAGCTTAAGTTATTGCAACAGAGATCAATAGAAATCTACTGTTACAGTAAATTTACCTACACAACTGTACTTTTCTACAACCCAAAATGATTACATGCAAATTCGCATTTTACTTCAATATTATTTTCTACAGTTGGATTGAAAACTCACAATACAGATTTAAGTAGCAAAGTCTGTGGCTGTGCCTATGTGTGTGTGTGTGTTCTTTTAATCAAACTCAGAAACCAGCATTTATTGTACCCAACACTCTAGGACATACCAGAGGAAACAGAAGCATGGACTCTGGTTTTGGTCTATTTCTGACTGTAGTGCTGACAGCTCATTGTATAATTTTTATTCTGACTTTTGAAATTGCCAACTTGTCTTCACTATATCCACTTTCACAATATAAAGTGTACATTAGGCTGTCTGGAGTATGGCCAAAAACAGAATGAAACCACAGAGCCCATGCCATATACCAAATACAATTGTTGTTTACCACTATGTATTTTAAATGTTGCAATGCCCAAATAACACACAGGTGCCAGAGTTTAATGTTGCCTATTAAAACTTATGTCCTCCTTTCATTTACTCATTCAGGTTTTTAGCACACAGGTAGTCTTTTTGAATGGTACACTCAAAGGCCAGGCATTCAGGTGAAAGTAGATTTCCCATTCACATTTGGAATTGGGTGATAAGAGACAGTAGTTTCGTTTATGAATTTTACTATGAAATTTATATGGAATTAATCTTAATGCAACAATAGTTGGCTGTATATGCAGCTATTCAACACATATCATAGGTTCATAGGTAGGTACTAGGCTATCGGCCCAAGGGCCTATGTAAGCCTAGCCAGCAAGGTTCCATGGCTTACACCACCCAAGAAAGTTATTTTCCTGTGCCACTGTCCAGTAGAGACACAGAAGTGATCCCCGGGGTGTATTTCCTATTTCCCATCCACTTATCAAAATTTTTCTGAAGAGTGCTAATGAAGAACTTTGCTTGACATAGATGGGTAGCTTGTTCCAGAGTATAGGAAGTCTTTGGGACAGGAATCTATCCCTCCAGCATGTCCTGTTTATTGTGGTGACAAGGTTTAGGTCCCTAGAGCGTGTAGCTCAGAGGGATTGGGATTTCTTTAGGTGTAGCATGTCCAACAGCACTGGGTTTGACATAGCTTTATATGTTAGGCAGAGATCACCTCGGAGTAGGTGATATGCTACGGAGTAAAGCTGGAGTTTTTTGAGACGGTCAGTGTAGGGCATTTGTTTGAGGCCAGTAATCCTCTTTGTGAGGTACTTCTGTGGCCTTTCCAGCTGCTGCAGATGTCTTGTGAGGTACATTCCAAAAGGGGCATTGTACTCTATAATGGGTCTAATGAGTGACAAGTAGAGGGGAACAATGACCTCTTTTTTCCTGGATGAGAACCCTTTTATGATGAGGTGTGCCACGTAGAAGGATTTCCTGACTACTGTGGCGATGTGACTATAAAAGGAGAGACTACTGTCCACCTGGGTCCCAAGGTCTCTTATCGTGCATTTGGTGTTAACTATATTGCTGCCTATGTTGTAGTTCATGGGTACAGAGTTTTAACCAAAGGGGATGACACTGCACTTTTTGAAATTCAGCTTGAGGCCATGGCTCTGACACCAGCCATCTGTCTCAGTGAGGCCCTTCTGTAGGATGTCCACATCATTTGGGGCCTTGACTATGGCTCCTAGTTTGCAGTCATCTGCGAACTTCGTTAGCCAGAGGCCTTCTGTGTTAGCCTGTACTTCAGAGAAGTAGATACCAAACAGGAGAGGTCCCAGGACGGAACCCTGTGGTACTCCACTTGTCACCGCTTTGAGGTCAGATTTGGAGTCTGCAACTTTTACAGTGTGGGTTCTGTCAGTGAGCCAGTTGGCAACCCATCTTTTGATGTAGGGATTTATACCTAGTTTAGTGAGTTTAGCTATAATTCCAGAATGGGGGATGGTGTCGAAAGCCTTGACGAGGTCAAGATAGGCTGTGTGAACCACCTTACCCTCATCCATGGCTTTGGTGACTGCCGCAAAGAAGTCGATCAGGTTCAGGAGGCATGATCTGACTTTCACAAACCCGAACTGGGTGGGATCCAGAGTTTGGAGGTTACCAATGTCTTTGTTTATGAGTTCCATGATGATACGTTCCATGGCCTTGCAGACCAGGCTCGTCAGGCTAATAGGTTGATAGTTCCCGGGATCAGTGGTGGCTCCCCCTTTGTGGAGAGGGATAACTGTTGCTGTGCACCATTCAGTGGGCACAAAGCCTGATGCGAGGCTATTATTGAACACGGTGCTTAAGTGGGGAGCCAGTTCATTCTGAAGTTCATGTAAAACGCAGCCTGGGATGTTGTCCAGTCCCATGGATGCTGTGTTTTTGGTTTTAGAGAGTGCAGCTTTTACCTGCGTAGTTGTGATTACAGGGACTCTGCATTCTTCCTGTATAGATATGGGCCCTTTAGGGGGTGACAGGGGGGTAAAGTTAGCACTGCACCGATCTGCCAGGATGTTGGCAATATCAGTTGGTTCTGTAATTTTCATGCCTTTGTGCTGTAACTCAGAGCAGATCTGGGTGTTGTCATCTAGATTCTTGACATAGCTATAGAATGCTTTGTGGTTGTCCTTGGATTTAGTGGCAATTTTGTTTTCGTAGCTAGCTTTGAAGGCTCTTATAAGGGATCTCAGCTTCTTACTGAGGCTGACCAGGGAGCTCCTCCACTCATGGGATTTTACTCTCTTTTGCAACAGTTTCTTCCTTCTATTGTACAGTTTGTTTATGGCAGGGGACCACCAGATTGGCTACCTTTTTTGGAGGATAGCGTCTTGGTTCTGTTTGGGATAGCACGATCCATGCACTCATGTAAGTGCTTATGGAGTGCATTTGTGTAGGATTCAGCAGCTGTAACTGTATTGTCCATCTGCATGGGTGTCATGAAGTTCACCACTTCTGTCTTAAGAAACATGAAGTTGGCTTTGAAGAAATTCTTTACTGTGGTT
The DNA here is from genome assembly GCF_019279795.1 of Protopterus annectens. Classification (NCBI taxonomy): domain Eukaryota; kingdom Metazoa; phylum Chordata; order Ceratodontiformes; family Protopteridae; genus Protopterus; species Protopterus annectens. The sequence continues at coordinate 1,225,206,491 of NC_056739.1, forward strand.
TCCTTAATGGGGGGGTGGGGGCGGGATGTGGATATCAAGGGTGATAAGCCTATAGTGGGATTGGACCAACGAGGAGTTGACTTCGGGTGTGGAACACCGGTCACTCATGTTGGTAATTATTAGGTCTAGGATATTGTTGCCCCTGGTGGGGGTGTGGATAAGTTGATCTAGGGCATTGGAGTTTATGAATTCCAGAAAGCGTTGAGCTAAGGAGTTGGTACACGAGTAGTCTTCCCAGTTAATGGTGGGGTAGTTGAAGTCGCCCATTATATGGGTGCTTGGTTGAACCCTAATATTTTCCAGTACATCAAAAAAAGAGGAGTGGGAATCCTGGGGCATGGTGGGGGATCTGTAGCAAGCTACAATTTGGATTGTAGTTTTGCCCAGAGTTAGTTGCACTTGGATAACCTCGGATGCATTATGCTGAGCAACTAGCCTGGAGGTGTGGATATCTTTAATGAATATGGACACACCTCCGCCTTTGGTGTTTCGGTCCAGGTTACATGGCCGAAAAGTGTGGCATGAGTTATAGCCTGGTAGTGCAGGGGTGCTCTCTGGAGCCTTGAACCAGGTCTCAGTCACTGCACAGATATCGATGTTCTCCATTTTAAGGAGTGCCTCAAGTGAGTGCATTTTGAGATTTAGACTTCTAGCATTGAGTAGCATTACCCTCAGTTTTTCTTGCCTGTTCCTGTTATGGTGGTGAATTTGTTATTTGAACCCTGCCTAAAAAAGGCACTATAGGGGCAGCAAGAGCCTTAGCCAGTATCCGGAATCCCAGGGGCGACTGGTGCAGGCCATCTGTGGCAAAGCATCGTGGTCTGTCGACCATGTCATCCCAAGCAGACAGATACTGGATCCCTTTAGAATGACACTAGAAGCTTAGACAATTGTTGAAGTCAATCATTTTGTCCTTGTACTGCGGTATCACAGTTAACTGTAGAAGAAAAAAGTAAAAAATGCCTTCTCAGGTCACTATATGCCCCTCTGGATCTCTGGCCCCCAGCCTTCAGCATCTTACAGCATCTCTGCCTCCCTCTCCCCTTTTATTGGGTGTTGGCTGTTGACAATAACCATGTAAGCATCATTTTGCAAAGTCTCTCCCCATAAACTACTCATCCAGGCTATAAGACCTTTGATAAATTTGCTTAATACTGAGCATAATGATACTGCTTGCACTGACTTTAGCATAAAATTAGTGAGTTGTTTTTACTATAATTAGTTTTCTGGTTCTTGCTGGTGGCAGAAGAAGGTTTCCGGACTAGCTGTTTTGTATTGAACTTTCAATGCTGAGTAGCAAGTCCACCCAAACAGTATTCTTAAACTGAACTCTAAGCAATTACAGTTGTAGTTTACTTCTGTCCCAGAGTCATTCCTGTTGGTATCATGGACCAGCACTCTCCCACTACTACACTAGCCAGCCTGACTGAGATGGGTATATTGAGACACTGTAATAACTGCCTCATGCTGTCTGATGATCTTCTATAACTCAAACAGCATAATGCAGTGTATGAGAGATGTAGATAGGTAATATCTTTGAAGGAAAAATCTCACACACAGTAAACTCAAATACCAAAACTGCTAACAGTACACCACACATAACACCTCTCCAAGGCAATCACAGTACACAAATTCCTACATATGCTGAGGTTATAAAGATTAACTTGCTTAAACCTCAAAGACCACCAAAATACAACACAAAGACAAAGAACACTCAGCAAAGTAAGCTTACTTCCTCACATAGCATAAGGAGTCCCAAAGTCACAGATGCTGAGGCTATAACTAAGCATCGACCCAACCAAACATTTTTGTTATAGGTCACTTCATTGGAAGACATACAGATGTGCCTCTTACTAGGCTGAGCAAGGAAAGAGTGATGGTTAATTGCTTGTTTGGTTCCATGATCCATCAGATAACACATGCACTCAAGTCCCTAAACAAGTACCAATATGACTCTGTCATAGTTCATGCCAGTGTCAATGATCTGAGGTTTACCTCCCTGGATGAGATGAAATGATACATGATGGAGCTCTCAAACTATATGTCCAAGGCATGCATGAGCATTCTATCTTCTAGAAGGATGATGCTGTGATATGAGCAAAAAGTAATTGACTTCAATAATTGGCTGAGTTTTTTGTGTTATTCAAAGGAGGTCCAGTATTTGTCAGCTTCGGAGGATATGATCAACAGATCACATTGCTTCTCTGGGAATGACCTGCATCTGTCCCCTCTAGGGTTTCAATTATTGGCAAAGACATTATCCACCCTCATAGTTCCTTTTTTAAGCAATGCTAACCTGATAAGCCTACGAACATAACAAATCAAGCAAAAGAAAATATGAAGGTGTTACTGATCAATGCTAGGAGCCTAAGCAAGAACCTCCACTCCCTACAAATCCTTTTCACCCTGGAGGACACTGACATCTATGTAGTGACTGAGACATTGTTTGAAACAGTGGAGAGCACTCTGGCTGTGCAGGGCTGCACAGGAGGGGATAAAAAGAGGAGGTGTTTCAATCTACATCCAGACTAGACTCATAATAAGGCTGGTAAAGTATCGTAATGCACTAGAGATTCTTCATGTCCAAATAACCATCAGAAAGGTCCTGTACAAAACATTAGCTAGCAACAGAACTCCCACTATGATATAAGAAAGCCACAATACCTAACTACTGAAACTAGGTTCAGACAGTATTAAACCCCAAACCATCTTCCTAGGTGATCTAAACTATGCAACTATAAAATGGGAAATCTACACTAACACTAGTGCACAAGTACAGAGATTCCTGGACTTTGTCAATACAAATGCCCTGGAACAATTAGTCAAAGTACCCACGGGGGGGGGGGGGTAACATCTTGGATCTTGTCCTTACTATTATGGGAGCACCTTGCACCATTCCTTGCATATCTTCATCAGTTGTTAGGTCTGACCATAAAGCAGTCTCCTTCAAAATAAAACTGAAATCAGAGATCACTTCCACCAAAAGTACCTTTAGAATTTTTTTTTTAAAACAAACTACCTACTCCTAACTGATGCATTGGTAAGCTTCAAATCCCAACCAAACCCAGTTAACTTCACTGAATATGCAGAATCATTCACCACCCACACTATATGAGCATGTAAACAGCTGCATAGCTGGAGCTGTACCGCATAGGAACAAGTGCAGGGCAAATCCCGAAACAAACCCACATGATGGAACTATAATATCAACAAGCTTTATAATAAAGGGGAAAGAATTTTGACCAAAAGTAAGACGAGTAATTTCCAGAGCATTAGAGCCCTTGTCAGTGAAATAAACAAACAACCCAGGAGCTTAATAAAGTCCACCAGAGCCAAGTTTGAGGCTAAAATAATTACACAAGTCAAAGACAATCACAAGGCATGTTTTGGTTATGTTCATAATCTCAAAAGCACATTGCATATAAATTACTTGTATTTATTACCACTAATTTTACTCCTCTGTCTGTCCCACAAGATATAGCTGAAACTAGTTTGCCTCCAGCTATCACACAAGACCAAGTCCTAAAGGTGCTATCAAAAGCTTAAAATACTGCGTCAGTGGGTCCTGACAATATCCTTGGATGCATTTTAAATAGCATGAAGCCTAATTTAGCCACACCCTTAAAAATACTGTTCAGTCTCAACCTCTGTACAGGTTTTGCAACAAATGAATGGAGAATAGCTATAGTCATTCCCTTGCATAAGGGAGGACTTTTCACAGGCCCAGGCAATTATAGATCCATAAGTCTGACCAGCCTCATGTGCAAAGCTATGGAAAGACTTATCATGAAACTAATCAATCAGGACAAAGGGAACATCCAAATACTGGACCTCAGTTTGGATTCACTAAGGGCATGTAATGCTTACTCAACCTGGTGGATTTTTTGAAAAGGTCTCCAAAGCAATGGATGAAGGCAAAACAGTACATACAGCATACCTCCATCTGGTCAAATATTTTGACACAATTCCCAACTCGGGCACAGTAGAAAAGCTAAACAAACTGGGAACAAACCCCTATGTCACCTGCTGGATCACTAAATGGTTCACAAATAGGATGCAGGTAATCAAACTATAGGAAGTTATCTCCACAAAGAGACCAATCATCAATGAAGTCCCTCAGAGATCTACGCTGGGACCTCTCTTGGTTGGCATCTACTTTTCTTAAGTAAAAGCCAATACCAAAAGACACTGGCTGACTAAGTTTCCAGACAACTGAAAGATAGGACCAGTCACTGAATCCCCTGCAGGAAGGTTTTTCCCAAATAAATAACTGGTGCCAAAATCATGGACAGATGTTAAATGTCAAAAAATGCATTACTGCATCCTTTGGGAAGTCATCAACCCCAGGGAACTACCACATTAACAACATGCCCATAAGAGTTGACCCAGTTGCTGAGGATTTGAGAATGTATGTAGACTGTGACCTACCTTTTGACCAACATGAATTCATTATTGTAAGAATTTCTTTCTATACTGCACAGCTTACAAACAAAGGAGTTGTGTCTAGGTCTAAGGACATTATTGTTCCTCTTTACTCAGCCATCATTAAGCCAGTCATTTAATATAATGCCCCTTTTGGCATGTATCTGTCCAGACACATGTAACAATTAGAACACCCATAAAGTTATCTTACTAAAAGGATACAAGGCCTTAGCAACATGTCCTACATGGTCCAACTGAAAGCCCAGTCACTATACTTGATATACTACAGACTGCTTGGAGATGACCTGTGTCTGGCATACAAGGCATCCTCCATCCAATTACTGATGGATTTACTGTACATCAGCAAGTCAAATGTCATCAGAATTTTTCAGTCTATGGATCTAAACCTCTTCTGCAACATCAAAAATGGTTTGGAAGGATAGGTATATGTTGTGGAGGATACTGGTTCATCCCTGTCCATATTCAAGCACAACTTAAGTCTTTGGATGGGAAACAGAAAATGTACCTTAGAACTTCCCCCCGTACTACTAATGGACAGAGTAATCTCCTAAATGCTTTATCCCATGCATAGGCCCCTTCAAATTATCTATAGTATTATCTCAGTTATTCTCATTAGGAGTAATATATAATTATTGACCATGAGATGGGAATGGCCAATCTACAACCAAAACAGATAGGTTATTTTGAGCACAAAAACGGAAACTGGCTAGATTTCAAATGGCCCACAAGGCCAACTAACCTAGTTTTTACATGTGAACCTATGAACCTGTAAAGGCTTTTACATCACAGTAAGCCTTTCTGAATCTTGCCAAAGTCTTTTATCAACAGCTGTCATGTCAGACCATTCCAAATCTCAGTTACCAGAACTTCCACTGAAAGTAATGGTTTCCCAACACAAACACCCATCTTAAAGCTGACTGCTCTGGCCTCAGTTTGTCAGTCTTTTCACCTATACAGATGATTTGCCAGATGGGGTTCACAGAACCTGTAAGTACATGATCATCAATAAAAGTATTTTTTGTATTCATATGTGATTAAAGGATTTAAAGTAATCTATACTAAATCAAAATAACATCCGTGGTGGTGGTGCTGTGGTAGCGTTGTCGCCTCACAGTAAGACGCTGACCGGTTCGACTCTCAGCTAGAGCGTCTTCTGCGTGGAGACATGCGTGAATGGGCGTACCTTCGTTGAAGGTTGTGCGTTAGGGCTGGCAACTCAGCACGTATAAATCAACTGCCAATCATTAGCGGACTGGAGTTCCGCTGTGGCGACCCCTAACCGGGAAAAGCTGAAAGACACAACATACTAAATCAAAATAACAACCTTTTAACAGACACACAGGATTAAAACACCAGAAAATAGTAAGTAATACTTAATGAATATTCTAAAATATCACAATTATTAACTAAGCTCTATGATATCAAGTATTTTGCAATGGTGAATGGTATAAATTTAATGTAGATGTTTTTGTTTCTATTATTGCTTTTTGTCACTAGACAACTTTGAATTATGTCAAAGGAAGTTTGCATAAACTGATATAAAAAGATTTGCAGTAAGTTAAGAAATTTCTATGGAGAGGGTGGCACCCCTGGATAGTGTGATTGAAAGTCTGTGATACAAAAGACAACTATAGCCAGACTTGGACTATTATGTGAAAACTTACATTTTTTATAAATAAATTAATCACACAATATTTGACTGAGGGTTTTTATGATCAATTTATACAAAAATGGATAATATCCAGTCCCTTTAGAAAGGTAATTTAAGAAACATAACCAGCATGACTTATTAGCTACAGAATTCCAGAAAATATTCTATGACTTCAATTTATTTAATATTTTCCTGTACCCTGATTACATTTGCAAATATTTCGATTTTGTCCATTAATAACAGTGCTGTTTTAAATGAGGAAATATTTTTTTCTGATATTATATAGGATTTATCTGATAAGATATCAGAATTTACACATCCTCCATTGGACAGCAACATCCCCCCTCAGGAAACAATTATAATGGGTGACTTTATTGTGGACTGTCTCTCCTGCTACTCTCAAAATGCTCTGACCACACTAACCTACATGGTTTCTCACAAAGAATCCAAACTTGTACTAGAGTAGTCAAAACATCAAATAAACATTCAGTCCTACACTGGATCTTTATAAACAGGCCAGATTTATGTTTATACTTTGGCTGTCTCCCAGACTGCCTCAGTGACTATATTCCAACTTACATTCTCCATCACTGAATAAATCCACATAAACTTACCACCTATCAAGAAATCCCAGATAAAAAATGTATCCCCCAAGACTTAAAAACAGTTAAAAAAATGCAACTGAGCACCACTCGAAGCTCTCCCTTTAGATACTGCAGTTGAATACTTTAACTCAGCCTTCCTCAATATCCTAAACATCTTGGTTCCCCCCCTAGAACAATAAGGATAAAATCCAAAGAAACAAGAAGTCTGTTAAAAACTAGTGATAAGGCCTGGGAGAAATGGTTCAATGGCAAAACTACAACTAACAAACAAACATATCTAGAACTATGAAATAAAGCTAAAAAAAATATTAGACAAGAAAATAAATTACTATAGCAGTGTCCGATCAAAAAATCCAAGAAACCCACAAAATGTTGGGCTGGCATCAAAAAAATCCTACATCCAGGACAGACTGCTACTCTTTCCACAACACTCCCCAGTACTAAAGACAACATAGCCTCACAACTGAACAGGTACTTCAGTGAATCCATACTAACCCTTACAAACAATAATTGTTCTTCCCCTAGATCCCAATAACTTCTCTTTTCAACCTGTCCCAATAAACACCATAGTTAAATATCTCAAAAGGCTTAAACCTACTACACTTGCTGATGACTATCTACCTGATGAATATCTAAAAATCACTGCAGAAGCAATATCTTATCCAGTATCCATATTAATAAATCGATCCATCAGAGAATAAGTTCGTAAAATTTGAAAAGTATCACATATCATCCCACTACATAAAGGTGGAAACTCAACAGAATTATCAAATTACCAGTCAATAGCTATATTACCACCATTATTAAAAATACTTGAGAGTTGCATCCATTCACAAATCTTGAACTATCTAATAAGCAACAATTTTCTATCCAACACTCAGCATGGTTTATGTCCTAATCATAGCACTACCACCGCCCTTGTTAACTTTACTAACGTTATTAACCACTATCACAATTATCTCAATTTAGTTTCCTTCATCTTTCTTGATCTGTCCAATGCTTTTGATACTGTCTCCCATTCTAAACTCTTAACTACACTCTCAGAACTTAAACTTAGCTATTTTGAATTTACTTGGTTCCAGCAATATCTAAATGGACTCCAGCAAGATGTAAAATGGCAACACAATCTCTCTTTATTACTGCCTGTAAACCTGGGAGTTCCACAGGGATCTCTTCTGGGCCCTCTCCTTTTTATTATCTTTGTGAAGATTGGGTGAAGGCTGCCAGCCTAGCCAGATAGAATTTTGGAGATAATTCTGTCATCTGTAAATATTAATGTAAACCACAGGCTGTTGTCTTAAATGGTGAAAATAATGTTACATGTGGAACTGGAAAATAATTTAACAACAGTGCACTCTACTGACCAAGTAAAGCATGTTGTGACCCTTTGATGTTAAAACTCGGAGCCAGTACGTGTAGAGTGAGGCATCCTGCCTATTGTTTTAAGGCCGGAGTTAATGGCCAGGATTTGCATGCATAAATGTCCTTAATTGCTCTGGTTTCTGCCCAGAGGTGAAGAATGTAAATGTAGTTTCTGTTAGCCTGGGAACCCAGGTAAGTGTGAAGAATGATGTAATGTGAACCAGGAATGTGATTTTAAAAACAGAGAGAATCAGAGAGCATTAAGCATTTTTGTCTTGACCATCTAACTCACCAGCACTGTCTTGCTCTATATGTAAGTTTATCTTAGATTTGTGTTTTCTCTTAGAAATAGCTAGAAACTAGAAAGATTAGACTAACCCCTGTATTCTCAAAAGCTTGCATGGAGTGCAAGATCGGTGCAGAAGCTCAAGCAGGCAATATGTCTGCCATGCGATCCAGGAACAGCCTGCAGGGGTGTGCATGAGCGCTCCTGCACTAATCTTGCACGGACTAAGCCCTGGCATACAAATCACCCCATTTGCAGGTGAAATTCATGCAAATGAGGTGATTTTGCAATCCAGAAAGCTTGCAACAGTCCGTGCAAGACTAGTGCTATCTGCAGACATGTACTCGGTTAGTATATTTCTGCAAAATCCAAAACGAAGCTATGACAGCCCCAAATAAAGGCTGCATATCATACATATATGCAAGTATATGCCAAGTATAAGGCCATTGGCAATGCAAACAAAACACAAAATAAAAAAAAATCAACTTTTACTTTTTTTTTTAGCCGATCTCGGCTGTTTAAGCATAGGGCAGTGGCGTGCAAACGGGATCGGGGGGAAAATAATAAAATAAACCCAAAATAAGCATGCCAACTAAAATCGGTATTCTGCATGCAGTTCAATGGCAGGCAGAAGACAATATGGCCAGCGAGTAGTGATTGCTAAGGGTCAATAAGGCTCAGTAATAAAATAAACCCAAAATAAGCATGCTAACTAAAATCGGTATTCTGCATGCAAGTCAATGGCAGGCAGAAGACAACATAGCCAGCGAGTAGTGGTTGCTAAAGGACAATAAGGCTCAGTGTGAGACATGTAACTATGCATTAGCAAGCGATCCTATGCAAATGAGGGGAATGATAGTGAATCCCAGTTTTCACCAGCATGTGAGTCAGGTCTCAACAGTGTAAGAGCAGGAATAGATTGGTGAAAGCCTAGGAGTTAGGTGACATCATGGGGGGGTGTCAGGCATACTGTAAGGGGATTGGAGACCTGTGGCTTGGGTTTGCTCCTAGCTTAGCACAGCTAAGCTGGGAGGGGGTGTGTCTAAACCTGCCTAGCACTCTTTACAAAGCCTAAGCGGGTGAGCACGCTGAGCACCGGGTTTTACAAGAAGAAAAAATAAGTTAAACCAGGAAATAGCAGCAATGTGCACATTTGAGCACTGTGTTTGTGTGGCGCGCACATGGGCTTAAACAGGAAGGCAATGAGAAAGGAAAACTGCAATAGGAAGGTAAATAAGGAGAACTAGCTTAGCTGGCAGGCGAAATGTATCAGACTCAGCCAATTACACAGGCAGCAGACCAGCCCAGCCCAGAACACTACTATAAACTAAGCAAACACCTTCCCCTCTGGTTTTTCCCACACTCTACACCACTGGCGTAAACAAGCGGGGGACTTTTAACACTCACAGTAGCAAAATGATAGGGGCTGCAATAGCTATCATACAACTTGTGGAAGAGGCTGAGGGTGGTGAGGATGTGAATGCTGTCGACCAACCCACAGTGAGGAGACGGAGAAGAGTGTACAGACCCAGAGTAACCTTCCAGGGGCTACATTAGCTGGAGATAGTGAAGCGCTACAGGGCAGATAGGACCTCCTACAGCAAATTGTTGAGCTGTGCCAGGCACGCCTGACATTCAGAAGTAACAGAGGGGAACCCATCCCAGTGGATACCAAGGTATGTGTAGGCCTAAAAATACTAGCTACAGGTACCTTTCAAAGGCCAACTGGGGATATGATGGGGATTTCAGAGGCATCAGCATCCAGGGTACTCCACCAGTTCCTGGATGCCATGTCAGCACATGTCAGTGAGCACATATATTTCCCCAAAACCCATGAGGCATTGGCCAGCAATATGCAACTGTTCCACCAAATAGCAGAATACCCCGAGATAGTGGGTGCTATAGACTGCATGCATATACGCATCAAAGCACCACCTGGTGAGTGTGGTAGGGTCTACATGAACCGCAAGGGCTTCCCCTCCATCAACTGCCAGGTCATGTGCGATGCCCAGGGCATAATAATGAATGTGTGTGCTGGCTGCCCTGGAAGCTATCACAATTCCCACATCTGGCATCTGATGCAGGTGTGCCAGAGATTTGCCAATGGGGACATCCCTCATGGTCACCTAGTGGGGGATGCTGGATACGCACTGCAGCCATGGCTGATGACACCCATCAGAAATGCACACACACCTGAACAAGAACTCCATAATGAGGCACACGCACAGACCAGAATTATAGTAGAACGTGTGTTTGGGATGCTCAAGTCACAGTTCCAGTGCCTGGACTCATCCAGTGAAGCCTTGCAGTACTCACCAGCTACATGTACCCAAATCATCCTTGTATGTGCCATGCTACACAATATGATCCTGCAGGAACAGCACGGGTCAGGGCCAATCGTCCTTGTATGTGCCATGCTACACAATATGATCCTGCAGGAACAGTACGGGGCAGGGCCACACAGCACCCACCACTGCCAAGGCCTGCACAGGCACAGAGTGACTCGGAGGAGGAACAACCTCAGCCTGCCCCAGTAAGCAGAAGGAGGCATTCCCACTATGCCCCGGCCTTGGCAAAGAGGCAATGCATAGCACATACACTGACACAGGAGGGACCCAGGGAATAACACCTCTCTCCAACTCTCACATACAGTAAAACAAATGCCAAACATTACACTACCTGTGCCTAACCATTTGTAGGGAGTGTACTATGTGCATCTGACATAGGCAGCCCTGCAGAACCACCCTCAATACTGGGGCACCCACAAGGTAAGTGACTCACACATGCCAGTCAGGGGGGGGGGGTCACATACCCAACAACAGTCACAGCCAGCAGGACAGGTGTAGACAAACACAAACAAAGGCTGTGCTATGGCCTTTGAATGAGGCCCATGGGTAACCTCCCCCCAGGCCTATATAAACAGACTACAGCAGGTCAGGCAGTGAGATGTCAGTTCTGAAGGGTAGGAAGTCAGAAACTAATATGTAGGTAATTAAAAGCTAAGATCTGTAGTACACTGGTATGCCTCTAGCCAGCACGATAGGTAAGACTACAGACTGAAATGGAGTACCCGACATACCAGTACAGTCCTAGCAAATGTGTACAAGTGTCAGGTGTGCCCCCCTATCCTATGTAGAAATATAGTAACAGTCAGGCGTGCCCCCCTAATCCTGTGTAGAAATGTAGAAATAGTCAGGTGTGCCCCTCATCCAACGTAGAAATATAGTAACAGTCAGGTATGCCCTCCAATCCTGCGTAGAAATGTAGAAATAGTCAGGTGTGCCCCCTTATCCTACATAGAAATATAGTAACAGTCAGGTGTGCCCCCCAATCCTGTGCAGAAATGTAGAAAGAGTCAGGTATGCCCCCCCATCCTACACAGAAATATAGTAACAGTCAGGTGTGCCCCCCCAATCCTGTGTAGAAATGTAGAAACAGTCAGGTGTGCCCCCCCCAAATCCTGTGTAGAAATATAGAAACAGTCAGGTGTGCCCCCATCCTATATAGAAATATAGTAAGTCAGGTGTGCCCCCCCCCAATCCTGTGTAGAAATGTAGAAACAGTCAGGTGTGCCCCCCATCCTACATAGAAATATAGTAACAGTCAGGTGTGCCCCCCCCAAACCTGTGTAGAAATGTAGAAACAGTCAGGTGTGCCCCCCCTGCTATGCAGAAATGTAGTAACAGTCAATGCCAAATGATCGATGGATACCCTGCAGAGACAGCATGCTACCTGTTGGTGTACAACACAAAGGTCAGCACTGCAGTACAAACTACCTGGACTTGATCCACACATGCAATACAGCTGGCCATACTGGGCATGCTCACACACTTAAACACATGAAGGCCATGTCTGCAAACACCAGTGGACCAGACATCTCTGGCAGTCGCAGTTGTTAGTGCAGACACTCATCAGTATGCACCACTCATGACTTGCACACACAGTGGATAGGAATACAGACATATATGTAAGGGCAACACACTATAATAAGCCAAAGGTAGATGGACACAGATGTGTGGAAGAGGGTGACTGTGACAAGGAGCCATCCAGGCCTCTCCCACCCAGCACACAGCCAAAGGGCCCCAAACACATGAGGTGCAGATGTCACTCAATGCAGATACTAGCCACCAGTATCTGTCAGCATTACAGACTATGTGGTGCATGTGCCAGCTGTGCAACATGACTGTACATGGAAGTAGTCATCTAGCAGCTGTATACATGTACCTGTGAAATATGTGTGTGCCCGTATGTGGCATGTCAACACCTACATGAATGGGTTATGGCCCATGCACACACACTGCCCTTTTCATAGCCCCACAATGACAAGCCTGTTGAGGTCATCCAATGTGAAATACACCTTTGGGAGAGTTGTAGCCCAGTAATCCCCGTGGTGCATCCCATAACTGCATACTGCTGTAGGGTGATAAACTAGTTAGGTAGGAGTTCTAATCCCAGACTTGGCAACTGTGTGTGTGTGTGTGTGTGTGTGTGTGTGTGTGTGTGTGTGTGTGTGTGTGTGTGTGTGCTTGTCTGTCTGACTGTGTAGACAGCAATGCTTTTTAGGGTAGTCACACTCCCAACAATTAAAATGCTCAACTCTGGCAAGGCTGCTGATGTCATCCACCTAGATATATACCTTTGGGAAGATTGTAGCCCAGTAATCTCTGTAGCGCGTCCTGTAACTGCGTACTGCTGTAGTGTGATAAAGTAGTTAAGTAGGTGTTCTAATCCCAGACATGGCAAGTGCGTGTGTCTGTCTGACTCTGTGTAGAGAGCAATGCTTTTTAGGGTACTCACACTGCCTACAATTCATATACTCAGCTTTGGCAAGGCTGTTGACGTCATCCACCTAGAAAAACACCTCTTGAAGATTGTAGCCCAGTAATCTCCATAGCGCATCCTGCAACTGAGTACTGCTGTAATGTGATAAAATAGTAAGGTAGGTGTTCTAATCCCAGACATGGCAAGTGTGTGTATGTGTGTGTGTGTCTCTGACTCTGTCTGTGTAGAGAGCAATGTTTTTTAGGGTACTCACACTGCCTACAATTCATATACTTAACTTTGGCAAGGCTGCTAATGTCATCCACCTAGAAATACACCTCTGGGAAGGTTGTAGCCCAGTAATCTCTGTAGCACATCCTGTAACTGCGTACTGCTGCAGTATGATAAAGTAGTTAGGTAGGTGTTCTAATCCCAGACATGGCAAGTGTGTGTGTCTGTCTGACTCTGTCTGTGTAGAGAGCAATGCTTTTTAGGGTACTCACACTCCCTACAATTCATATGCTCAACTTTGGCAAGGCTCTGATGTCACTCACCTAGAAATACACCTCTGGGAAGGTTGTAGCCCAGTGATCTCCGTAGTGCGTACCATAACTGCGTACTGCTGTAGTGTGATTTAGAACTGTGGTAGGGTTCCATCCCCACCCAGGCAGTTCTGGATGTTTTGTGTGTGTTTCAATGTCTGTGTACAGAGCAATGCATTATAGGCTAGTCACACTCAGTACATTTCAAATGGCCTACTTTGGCAATCCTGCTGATGTCATTCATTGTGAAATACACCTTTGGAGAAGGAGGTTTCCAGTAATCCCCATGATGCATCCTATAACAGCTCCATGCTTTAGTTTGATACAGGCCTCTGTTAGGGGTTCTATACCCACATATGTCAGTTGTGGATGTTTTGTGTGCATCTCACTGTGTAGGGAGCAATGCATTGTAGGCTAGTCACACTCACTACAATTCGAATGTCCTCCTTTGGCAATCCTGCTGATGTCATCCAAAGTGATATACACCTTTGGGGAAGGAGTACTTCAGTAATCTCCATGGCGCATACTAGAACTGCGTAGTGCTGTAGTGTAATAAACTAGTTAGGTAGGGGTTTTACTCCCAGACATGGTGTGTGTGTGTGTGTGTGTGCATTTGTAACTCGCATCCTGTGTGGAGGTGGTTGTGAGTGTGTATCACCTGTGGCCAATGTGTAGTGGGTTTTGTATATTTCTTATATGGTGGCCCTACTATATAGCACAATGTCCACTGTACAGGGATAACAGATGTGAAATAGTTGGGAGGCTGGGGTACAGAGCCCTACCCATACATGTGACATCAAGGCCAGGCAATCACAGTTAGCAACCCCATTATTACCCGAGCACCCTCTCAACCCATGTCTCATACACACACATGCCCAGGCAACAGCCAATATGTGGGTAGTACACTGCATATTGGCCACTAACAGTAACTATGGAGTGATAGATGTGGGCTACAAAGGGCATGACACCCTGTCCATCTGTCCAATATGCAAGTACATGCAGACAGTGCACTTCCGCAATGAACACCTGCAACACCTGTGGTGTCATCACATGTGACCCACAAAGGACATGCCTGGCAACATTCCCTGTATGGACAGATGCCACTGACACCAGGGAATGCAGTTAGCATGCTATCAATGTAGGAGCAGGGTAAACCTGCTACCCATTACCAGTTCCCACCACAGGTGGGCAAGACTGGCACATCTGATGATAATCTGTGTTCACAACATGGGTCAGACACCCCAGGTACAGTTCCACATGTCAATGTATATGCATGTGGGAGGTGTGCACATCCCAGACACTGTCCATGTCATGGACTAAGGAACACAAACATGGCAAGTGATGCACAGCACTGGCCACACACAATAGTCACCCAGGTGACTGGATGGGGGATACAATACCCACCTGTGTGGGCAAATGCAGAAACTACATCCCTGAGCCACAATGCAGACCATTGCCATGTGGCCTGATGCCAAGGTATACCCATCGCCTAGCCTTGTATAGCCTTCTGGCACAGTTGACCACCACACACCTGTGCAGACATGCACCCATATATGTCAGTACTAGTACCCTGTGTGTTTGTGTGTGTGTTGTATGGTGCGTATGTTCACATCCACACTCACTACAACCCCCATTGTCATACTGAAGCATGCTGTCTGATGTCAGACACCTCCCCATTCCCTTTGCCCATACAACCTCCGTATGACCCAGTGTGGTGCATGTGATACCTGCACAGTGATGTGTTGTGGCAATGTGGCCAGTATTGATGAGCTGTAATCCTGACCCTACCAAGTGTGTCAATGTGTGTGCATCCATGTGAGAGTGTGGCTGTGTTGATGCTCACACCTGTTCATGCGGACAGGCACTTGTATGTCACCTACCATATAGCTACTATATCCCTGTTGCAGATGTCACTCACCATCACATATATGTTCTGAGGGCTCCACAACAGGTAACCCATGTGGTGTATCCAATAACTGCATAGAACTGTGATAGCACTATACAGTCGTCAGGGGTTTGATACCCTGTGCTGGTAGGTGTGTGACACAAACATGCTTAGGTTTTACTCCCTCACCCCTCCCTGACTTGTCTTTGCCTCTGTCTGCCTCTCTCACTCCCTCTCTGGTGGATGTGGAGACCTACACCTGCTTTGCTTAGGCAGCAGCAGCATGTGTATTTTAAGTGATGCCCATGATCAGCTGATGGCCACTGCATGAATTGCAGCCCTCCCCTAGCTGATTGCACGTGGAACAGCTGTGGTAACATTCCCATAGCCAATTGCATGGAAACACACTCCAACATCTAGGAACATCATGTTGGTGTTGGCCCTTTTCATTCACTGTGAGCAAGAACTAGATCTGTTGTTTGGCAAACAGCATCTCGGATGAATTGGGGATTTACCTTTAACAACATACACTGTGTAAACAGGGCAACACACAGGAGGGGGATGTGCCTGACCTGACTACAGACTGTAAGTGCTGCTATACTGCATTTGGAGTAATGTTCGTTTAACAGTGTGTGTGTGGATATGGTTGTCCTACATGTCTCAATACCTGCCATGTCAGTTCTATGTTTATGAGGAATCCCCATCTGCAGGGTCATCTGCAGACTGGGCAGTGTGTCATGCCTTTGGATTCATGTGTTACCCACAGAGCATCTATCTATGGACTGCAGAAGGTAGTCTGTAGATGGTGAAAGCCATGACAGTTACTGACTTCATATCCCTCATAGGACATATGTTGCAACAAACCCTGTTACAACAGTAAATGTATGAGGTTATCACAGCAACATGTCAATAATGGCCCTGTGTATGTGCTCCCAGCCTCAACTCTGTCAATCTTTGTACATATGTCGTGCATGAAGAGGTGCATACGTGCTGTACACCATAATCAGTGTCATCATATCTGATAAGCCAATGAGATATCAGACTGCTACACATGTTATGAACAGTAGGCGTTATATTTGATAACATAACCTGGACATACTGTGGTTGTTTGTACAGTACTGAAGTCTGTGTACTTATGGTAAATGTTGACAGTGTGTGTATTGTTAATATGTACCTTGGCCTGTGTACAGACTGTGGTAGTTGTCATCGTCCTAGGTCCCGTCCTATCTGATGTTACATGCTGCTCAGCTGTATGTTATTATATTGGCTTACATGTTTGTAGGGCCATACACACACATGTCCCATACAACAGACAGCCAGCATACCACACCATGTAGCAGCCCAGTATATGTAGGGTTAGTTTGTGAGTGGCACATATGAGGATGGTGTTGAACAGATAGTCCATATACTGTACTTTTATGCTAGCTTACCATATGTGGCTGTGGCTGTGCTCACATTGGATGTGGTTATGCACCTTCACACGGGTGTATCTTACCCTGTGCTGTGACATACCTGCACAGCCTGTTATATATGCAGGTACATGTGCATTCCCCATAGGAGATGTAGGTCAGTGTTGAGCCAGTCTGCCTGTAGCCTGCACAGTGCATTGTTACATGTCTAGCAGCTTAGTGTACTTATCCAGTGAGATGTCATGTGCAGATACTTGCTGGATGTACTGCTGCCGGGTCTCCCTTAACAGTCATGTATGTCAGACAGAGCAGTGGGATGCTGTACAGATGTATGTCAATACCTATTGGGTAGAATGTGGCCATGGCACCCCTGTACCAGTGGTTATTATGTGTCAGGCCAGACAGGGGTGTGTGCATGCATAACCTATGGTGGCATATGTATACCAGGAGTTATGTGCTATATCCATCTACATGGCTGTTAACATCCATATTGGTATGCATGGTACACATGTTTAGCACTAAGAGGTCCTGTGTATACCTCTGGACTGTAAAGAGTGTTTCAGAATGTCCACATATATTGGCCAATATCTGTGCTGCAGTCCACGGGGGCATTACGTGCTAGCAGTGGTACTTTACTAGAATGTCCTTAGGATGTCTGTCAGTAGCCAATGGCACACATGTGGAAAGGAGATGTGACCTCCCACACACACCATGTCTGTGAAGACAATCCCAATTACAGTAGCAATAGTCTACAAAATATACCTGCTATACATATCTGACATCCACTTGCACTATGACGTTGGGACTATAGGGGCTGGCGTAGGGCTACACTTCGTGTCCAGGACATATGATGAGGATATCTGTACATATAATCATCCAGATATATATATATATATATATATATATATATATATATATATATATATATATATATGATTACACATATACATATCAATATATATAGATGGGTATGTATATGTACATAGATATAAATATACACACCCAGATATATACATATACAGAGCAATATATGTCTACACATATACAGATAGTGATACATATGCACATATAGATATCTACAGATATACTGACAGTAGTAGGTATATCGGTATAGATATGTATGCACATATAGTTTTATATATATATATATATATATATATATATATATATATATATATATATATATACCAACATAACTCACATATATTGATATGTACCTATATATACACATATGTATAGATACATATATGTATAGATATGTATACATATGTACATACAATATGGTGTACACATGGCCATTTATATGTAACACTATACAGATGTGAATACAAACATATGTATGTGTATACCTGTGTATGTACATGTAGACATCTATACACCTATATGTATACAACCATATACATGTCATGAGTCATGGTTGCGTATACCCTCCCACATGTATCCCACCGTATGTATTACCTATGTGTACATTATGATAAAACAACATATGTGATGCAAGAGTCATATTAATGACAAGGACTACACAATCTAGGATGTAAATGCAAGTGCTCAATACCACTCAATTTGGGTAATAACAGATATATTGGTAATACAACAGCTGTCCCCACAGTGGTCATGTATTGTGACTTCAGTGTAAAGGGCCCTGAGTTCATGACCTGTAAGGGCTGCTCATTTTGTTGCTGGGCAGAACAAGGTCTGTTGGATACAGAGTGGTTAAGGCAGTGTTTGTGCAATGTAAGCCACACACATCAGTATCACGACATTGCTAGATAGGGGTCTAGTCCCAGTGTTGGCAAGTAACAGTGTGTATGTATGTGAATGGGTCTACATCAGTTTGCAGGGTATACACGCCTCAGCGGGCCACCTGTCCATGTGGCACAGGCAATACCCAGTATAGTAACCTCTGAAATGTGTTCAACTGTACCCCGGATATGTCACTGCCATGGTATCAGCACAGTGACATACCCCATTGTGCAATGTGACTGCAGACCATCCTCGTGCTGACACATCAATGGTATAGATGACAGGGATGGGGCACAGGTATCATCATATGCACAGGGCATCCTCATGCTGACACATGCACACCTACAACACAACTGCATAGCAGTTTAGATACCTCAACCAAGCAGTGTTACTAACAGCTAGAAGGCATCATTGCTGGATGGCTACACTACCTGCCAAATATGCCTTACACTCTACACCCTACAACATGTTCCACTGCAGGACTTTGGTACACTGGTGTACAGTCACCGTGTGCATCAGAGCCATATCAGCCTGTCCCTGCATTGATGGTATGGATGACAGGGATGGAGCACAGGTATCATATGCACAGGGTGTGGTGCTGGTCTGCCAGAGGCCAAAGGTGGGCCATACATTTGACACCATGTGTGTGGGTGAAGAGTGTACTCTGGGGAGCTGGCTGAGGTGATGTTGTGTGTGTAGGTATGAGGTTGCCCTAGGTGGGCTTGTATAGTGTGTGGGTATGCATGCACACAGTTCTGCCTTGTGGCTGCCCTACACAGGTGTTTATGGTCAGCTGCAGACCATACCTGGCAGGCTGTCCAGTTCACTGCCTCCGGCCATGGACACATGGACTGTGCCTGCCAGGGGTTCTGTGGGCACGTGCAGGTACAGGCGTTGAAGTGCTACACTCACCTGCTAACATTTGTCTGCTGGTACCACATCCCTCCTGGGACTGGCCAGGACCATGTGCACGTGGCCTGCTGTGTTGTGACATGGACAACACACCTCGTGCACTGCCGGGGCTGCTACTGCCATTACAGGGAGCCCCTTGGTGTCCTAGCACACCCACATTGGGTGCCAGCTGTTGGTGTTGCTGGCCCACGTCCATGCGGGCATCTCCACATCCCCACCACATGTTGAAGCATGGACACACCATGGCTGATAAGGGAAATCATCTCATCATGCCATATATCCCCTTGCTCAGTAGAAGCACAGATGTCACCCGACAGTTCACGGAGGTTGTCATTTACAGATGTGACTGCAGCCCTAAGGTACTGTCTGGTGTAATGCTCAATATGTGCCTGCGCCCAATTACAGCCTGGAACATGCTTTTGATGGTTGCAGCTATGTTGCTTTTGCCAGGGGCATGATGTCCAGTGGCCCTACCACCCTGGGAAATCTGCCTATGTGGCAGCCTGCTGGACATCCGGCTATGCCTGCTGTGACTGGACACAGTAGGCATGGTTACCACACATTCCTGTGCACTGCCACTGAACACCAGCTGTCCCTCTGCTATGGCCACAGGTGATGGGGTGTGTATAGGCACTGTAACTGTGTGCGGGGGTGGGGTGGCTAAAAGGGGGATGTCAAATGTTGGCACAGTATCGGCCCCTGACAACCCCATCTGTGCCTCAACATTATCATCATCATCATCATCATCAGTGTCTGTATGGACACCTACATCAGATTGGGTGCAGGAGGGACCCTGACCCACGTTGCCACCTGTGGGGGAAAACAATAACCACACTTTAAAACCTGTACAGCATTCCTTAACAGTACACACACACACACACACACACACACACACACCCACACACACCCACACACACCCACACACACACACACGCACATCTCCGTAATACCTACCTGTCCATGGCTTTACAGACATTCCCACGTACATGTCCATGTGTTACCCCATCCTGCATCACACTTGTTAACATACACACATTGATACCACTCATTAACATCACAGTCCTCTAAATGCCCACACAAGCGGGCACAACACAAGGTCTGTTGCTACATTACCTGCCTGACCTGTGTGTAGTGGAGCAACATGGCCTCAATGCTGACATTCAGTATACACCCTCTGTATGACCAGAATGATGTACATGGCCCCTATATGTGTGGGCTACTATGTTGTACCCATAATAGCTCCCACTGGTGTGTCATGTGTATGTAATGCTTAATACATGCCGGATATGCTGCTCCGACGGCCCGTCATGTAATATTTGGATACACTCCCTGGTGTGGACTATTACTTCCCCAATGCATCTGTAGAGCTGCATACGTGGGCTGTAGGTGACATCTCCGCTGACAGCAATATTAAGTGTGTACCTGGGGTCTACCTTCCCTCTGGATGCCTGATCCATGCAACAGGCCATATTATACTATTTGCTGTCCTGTGAGTACATGACAGGTATTCCTGGTGTGCAATGTGGCACTCCATGTCCATGTACTGCACGGTCTCAAAGGAGGGTACAGCCGTATGTACACCCCACAATCACACATGTGCATACATGGCCACACACACAAACACACACATGCACACATGCATCATACATGCATCTACCTTCCACCACTTTGCCAGACTGACCCTGCAGGCAAACTAACTAACCACCAGGATGCACGCACGCACACACACACAGGTGAGGTTGCACAATGATCGTACACACAGTCCTCCAGTTACCCATCTGCCAACATGCAAAACATATGGTACAGGACAGCATGCAGTTCAGCTATACTCACACCATGCTACCAACGGTATACATGTATATGATGCATGTGCTGTGACTAGGTGATGCCCCCTCCCCTGGATAGCACTGCACACATGTACACATTACTGCTGTGCACCTGTTCTGCACCCTGCTATGTACTGTGCACCAAAACTCATAGGTGTCCAACCCATTGCGGAATGTGTAGTACTGTGTCAGTTATGCCAGCTGTACCGCTCACAGCCCCTATGTGTTTCAGCAACACATACCAGGGATGATATGTGGACTGTTGTCACTGGTGAATGCCTGATGCCTGATTTACAGCTGTCAACATCAACAGACCATGTATGGCCACTGCAGGAATGCTTACACTGACAACCATCAGAACATACCATGGCTATGGGGGGGTGTACACACCTTTATTGCTTTTACACACACATCAGTGATCTGCCATGGGACCACAGCACTGCATATCGTAGCTGTAAACAAGCCCGGTATGTAACATATGTCCTGTACTTTCACATGCGGTGTCTAAAGATTGTGTTAGGTGTGTGGCTGCTGGCTGCAATGCATACACACCATATGGGGATATGTGTGCACACCCTTATCATGATGGTTTATCACACCTCTTGTTGTGTGTACTACAGCAGTCACTGCTCATGGCAGGGGTATACCAGCTTGGGCCTTCTGCAATTGCCAGTGTATGTTCAACCTACCCTACCCATGTCCCCCTATTCTGCATGATTGCAAGGTCCACTCATGTGCACATCATTAGTGTTTACACAATGATGTCACTATTGCAGTGTGGATAGGGTTACGGCTGCCACAGGTCCTGGACCTGACTATATGAAGATAGAGCCATTCCTACCATCCTTAGGATCCCTGCTGCAGTGCACTGGTGTTTCATGCTGAGACCCCCCCCCCTCAGCATTTATGCAGATACATGACAGGTAAGCCCTACACATATGTGTCAGCTTGCAGTGTCCCATACACTGAACACCACATGTTGCAGCTTAGACCCGGCTGATAATGTGGACTACTGTAATGCCATATGCCATAGCGTATCTCAGCAGCAGTTGGCATTGCCCTACAGGTATGTAGACTGCTGTTGCACTGTATATGGGAGTTGTTCAGAACATATCACTACTGTAGGCCATGTCTACCAACAGTATGTTACTCCCTATGGACACATTCCATAATGACAGGATGTTAGTTGTCATGCAGGTGTGTGACATACCCTTTCAATACCCCACCATGTTCGCCCCTGTGAGATCATGCATTTCACAGCAACAATACATGCACATGTGCAGCATGCACTCAGGGTAGGTGTGTTAGATGTGTGCATGGAATATATATCACCGGACATTACATGTCCGGTGTGTTGGCATGCATCTACATAAGACATACTCACCAGCTACAGGCTGCTGCCTTGCTGTTACCCCAGAGGGGCTACATAAGTAGGTGAGAGATGCAATGTCAGTGGCAACACCTGTGGCACTGCTACAGGCTGGGTGGAGTGCTACCATACATCAGCCATAAATTCCCACTACAATACTACCACATCTGGACATCTGTTTATCACTACAATGCAGCAGCACAATATTTGTATGACATATCAGATATGCATGATCTACCTGTACCACTGCAGATATTTACACAACAGTGGTCTACTGATGTGCCCTGTGTCCTTACCTGCACTCTCCTCAGCTGGTGTGTGGGTGACACCCACCTCCACAAACGGGTCCAGTGGTTGATGGTGTTCCGGACAGGCAGATACCACGAGGCTGGCAAGGAGCTCCTCCACACATGTTAGGAGGATGGATTGCATGGACCCCCCCTGTGGCGAGTTGATCCCCCCGGACTGTGGCAGCACACCAACGGGCATTGCAAAGCAGGTCGCTGCAATGATGCCGGACCTGTCTTTTACTGTGGTTATGCAGCCATCATTGACCCTGTGGACTAGATCGTTCCACAGGGCGGGCCACTCCTGCTGGTTATGTGCTTTCCTGCCAAAGAGGACCTGGTGGTGCTGAACCAGGTGGTTGATAATGACCTCAGTTTCCTCTGCTGAATACATGGGCAACCTGATGTGTGCCATCTTGCCTGAAAAAAATGAGGATGGAAACAGGCCTGAGCGACTCATATGGCAAGGTTAGCACAGCTCATAATACACATCTCTGTCACCCCCCACCATATCAGCTTCAACAGACTATACACACAACTCATTAGGTATGGCTACAGCTTAACTATCGTTTGGATAGATTGTGTATTGTACCACACCTTCTGCTATGTGATTGTAGTCATGTCCCCTATGTGGACACTAACATTGCTGGCCTGTTACAGACTATTCACTTGCATGCCATTGTCAGGGCCACTATGGTTACATATATGTCAGTGGTATAGCTGCTCTGAGATTGCTGCACAACTGACAGTCTGTGTTATTGAGGGTTCTATGCATGCTGTTGGACATGTACTGGGATTGTGTAGACTATTACTACCAACATATGTACTATGAGAGTGACACAATAACATGTATATGTTCCATTGGCCAGCTGATCCACCTCTCCAAACCCATCTGGCCAGGATACCTGGCCACATCACAAGTGTGTGCCAACCTGGGGCCTCCTCATGTACTGTTACAACAATACCATCAGGTGGAACCACCCAGGGTATGTTGCCCCCCCCTCAGGGCACACACCAACATGTTCCTCTCCCCTTAGCTCAGGTTTGGGGTCTGTTCCATACCAGACTCCACAGACACATGAGGGATGTACTATATCAGTCTAAGACACACAGTACACATTCTCATGGCCGACATCCTCCTCCTGCTCAGCCACCAGACCTAGCACCTTCAGGACATGGACTGCTGTTGTGAGTGTCAGTTGGTGTGAGCCTTTTTCCCATTGTGGCCATACTGGGGACCATGGGGCATCCACATCACGGACCACACACACCATCCACGAAGTTTACCCACCACGTGTCACATAACACCCCTGTAGACTGTCCTCTATATCTACCAATTCTGACCATCTCCACGTGTGTATCTGCCATACTTCCCCATATTCCCATTGCATACTTCACAGGCGGGGGCATTCTGGTGCTAGGACAGGACTAACATGTGAATGTGTGCTGCTGCCTCGCACATAGCACACATCACTGTGGTAGTAATATAGGGGACATGTCTTTCCATACATATCTGTTTGTGTGTGTCTTTGTACAGATGTAGACATTTGCATATAGGTATATATCTATATATATGTGTAGATATATGTGAATTCATATAAATGTGCACATATATATGTCTACACATGGGTATATGTATATTACTGGACATATATGCTGATATACATTCATCCTTATATATTATATCTGTGACATATGTACACATATGCATACCTATATATGGGGTACATTCAGACATCAGCCTCCATAATCTCATGACACCTTCCTGCACAGATGCACTGTTGTGCCTTGCTACAACACAGACAGGTGCCACATATAGACATGGCCTGACATTAGTGGGGTATATGTGGGACCTGTTTGCAGGTAACCCTATTACACACCTATGGCATTCTGGCATGTTACATTACAGATTCACTTGGGTATCCTGCCAGTGGTGGTTCGTGGCTCCCTCATGTCCATCATACTGGCATTACTTCCACCACCGGCTATTGGCCACATCATATGCATAATCCCCATTACACAATGCACACTATGATGGCTTACATCCAGTCTGTCAGTGCTGACATGCACAGTTAACAGCTATGGCCCTCTACCCACTGGGACAAACACTATTGTCCATAGCAGTTGTTCAGCTGACCATCATCACAACAACACCTGCTGGCACATATAACTCATTCCACATCATCTATCACATTACAATGGAATAGGTACTACATTCTAATACATGTACATATACTTCACATATCTGTTGTGGGAATGATGTATTAATGACTTGCAGCTGTGTAGATGGCTGCGTTTTCAGCTGTAATTTTTCTGAGATTTTTCTTTTTTTCCGCTTTTGTTTTAGCTTGCTTGCTTTCTCTCGCCTGTGAATGAATTGAGCTGTTTGGAGTAGACTGCAGCCTGGCTGTAGTAGGTGATGCACTTGGTCAGGTGATGGCCTCTTCACCAATCAGTGTCCTACCCTTGCTAACTGCATGCAGCTTGCTGTGTAGTACTTCCAATTACCACTGTCATGGCAACCAGCTACTATAAATCCCTACATCATGTGGGCGTGGTCCCTTTACCTTTCCTATGTGATGGACATCCTTCCTGTGTGTGGGCATCAGTGTTACAGACAGCAGGTAGCAGTACCTCTTCCAGGGGAACCCGGCAAACTTAGGCCAGCTACATATCTGTAGGAGGTTCCAGAACTACAGACAGAGTGAGAGTAGAGTTGTGTTATGCTTTGTATACTACTGGTGTTACAGGGTGTGTGTGTACATACTAGTTTACCTTGGAATGCAGTCTGTCTGCATAGCTCTCAACTGTGGGCCTATCCTGTTGGTGGCCAGAGGTGTGCCTATCATGTTTTGTCTGTCCACCACACAGGTCCTGTGTCAGATATTTCACTGGCAGTGTGTGTGTTTAGTGCTATCAGTACATGGCTACATCAATTTATGTTTCTAACCTCAATTCCCTGGCTAAGGGTATGTTGCAGACTATCCTGTAACACCAGCAACTTGCTTAGTGTATGGCAAGAGTTTCCCACATATGGGCCTGTGTTCCAGCCTCTGTCCTCCACCTACATACCAAGCTTTGCACATATGACATGCTGTCAGGGGTTGTTCTGTAGTGGGCTGTGTGTATATCACACTGCCATTGCTGCCATCAGTCCACTGCTGTTGTAGCCCCCACACATACAGTGGTGCTGGGGCCATATATGTGTGGGCTACACCAAAACAATACATGTGTGCCCTTATGCACTCCAGAGGCCAGTGTATGTAACAGTGGCATATGGGCCTGTAGTATTGAGTCTAGGGGGCTGCACCATAACTGACCTAGGCTGTTACAAAATGTGGGAGTATCAGGGGTAAGCTGCCTTAAGGTATCTAGATGTACAGTACAGTATACTTCACCTATATTTACATTACTCGCATACATTGGGTTAATGCAGGCCTACTGCCTCCTGCCATACAAGACTGTTCTGTTTGTCAGTGTGCTTGTGATGGTGTCAGTTATGCCTTGTTATGTAACAGTTACATCCCATTTGGTCAACTGAAGTCTTCCACACCTAGTGATTTTGTACAGAGTGTAGATAGAGGCTGCTGAACTATACACCTGCATTACATACTGTTGATTGTTTGGTATCCTGTGGCCCAGTCTGTCTTTACTATTGTACAACTTGAAGGCATTGGCCTGGAAAGCAACAGCTGTGAACCTTTCCAGACTACTGTATTAGTATAACTGCTTCACAGTTGCATTACTCTGTTTATATGGATGTCAGTTTCTGCACAGCTATATGACATGGCATATAGAACTGTAATAGTACACAAATAAAGGTTTTCCATTTCTGCAAACCTGTGTGTGGTGTTTTCTATGACCTCTCTGTGGGGATATGTTGCAGGTGACGGTTGTATCTGTATGGGTGGCCCATACAGTGTCCAGTTGTTCAGGTGTGAACTGTAGGTATAGTGGCTGTTCCATATTGTGTGCACCTTCTACATTTGTATCTTACTGTATATATCTCTGCGTGTGTTTGTGTAGTCACATGCATCTCTCTCTCTCTCTCTATATATATATATATATATATCTATCTATATATATATCTATATATATATATATATATATATATATATATATATATATCTGTATCTACATATATGTGTCTGTGTATATGTATCCTGGGGATATTGATAGCTTCCATATTTTACATTTCCTATGGGAGCCACACTGTACTGCATGATATGTTACCAATACCAGCCTGACATCATACAGGTTGGTTGTTTGCATGTTGTGCACATGTCATGTCAGGTCCTGCTTATGGGATCTGTAACACTTGGTAGTGTATTGCAGGGTAGTTGTGTTTGGCTGTGGTGGGGGGTATACCTATTCGTACATGACATATATTGTTTGGGGCGTCTCAACCCCATTAACGGTGCATGTGGACATGTTTGTTTTTATCACTCTACCATTGCTATTTACAGCTGTGTGGCCACACACACACACACACACACACACACACACACACACACACACACACACACACACACACACACACACACACACCACTCTGATTGAATTCACTGAATTCTGCTTTAATGTATATTTTCTGTATATATTGTTGTAATCAAACAAACTAGAGTCCTGCTTTTATGTATTTATTCTGTATATGTTACTATATTTACTATCTGTAACACTGTTTCTGCTTCTGTACTAATTAATGTTTATATTTTTTCTGCATCTCGTTGGAGCTCTTCTCCCCAGGCCTGCACTGAAAATGGGCTCTTTTAGGCCCAGTGGACTTATCCTGGTAAACAAATGCAATAAAGAAATAAATAAATATATATATATATATATATATATATATATATATATATATATGTATATATATATATATATATATATATATATGTATATATTTCTATAGATATATATATTTGCATATCTACATCTATTGATATGTTGTATCTGTTTAGATATTAATATATTTACTCACACACATACATTTACATGTTGGAAAACATTCTCTGTACTGTTGAATGACTGGGCTGGTTGATATGTTTTGAATACATCAGGGTTATGTATATCTACATGGCTTAGTGGTAAATCCCTTTGGCTATGGTGTGTGGGGTCCTGTGTTCAAGCCTAGCAGAGGCTGTTTATTTTATTGCTGGGCAGAACAAGGGCCATTGGATACAGAGTGGTTAAGGCACTTTTAAGCAGTTGTTAGCATATTTGCATGGAGGTAAGCACTGCTAACCTGCCATTAAATCTGCTTACAGAGAGTTAGCTTCAGATTTACTTAACCAGTGTAGGCATTGCTTACCACTGCACAAATGGGCTTAAGCCCGCTTACTAGTGCTTACATATGCTTACTATTGCTTATTTGTGCTTAAACCTGCATACTAGTGCCTTATTCATTCTGACACTGACACTTTACATGTGCATTTCTTGCAGTACTCCAGTTCATAAATATATGTTATTTAGTGGGTTTTGCAACAAAAACATTGGTTATAACGTGCTTTGCCATGTAAAATAGAATGTGCTGCAGTGGGACTCGAACCAAGAATGCCTGCTCGTTAGGCGAATGCTCTACCCACTACACGCTATTCCTTACATCCTGAAGGCGGTCCGATTAGAACCACTCCATCCAACACCAGCACGCCTCCACCCATAATTTCATACCCATCGTCCCCGCTCCTCCTCCACAGCAATCATCCTTTCTATGGGTGCAAGTCGGGTCTAACCACACCACTACACACTGCCCAATCTGCACTTCTCGGGACCCATCACGTATGTTGTCTCGACCCAAGGATCTTCAGGCTTTCCCAGCCTTGTAGTCTGAGAACATACGTGCCCTGCCATGTGTATCTTTGTAATGGAAGGAACCCAAATACCCATCAATTTTTGGTTGTCCCACAAGGGACGTTCCTGTCTTTGTTTCTAGATTAGCCATAGTGGGTCGACAATGTTTCTCCCACTGGTAGTATTCTGCCTGTAGTTTGGGAAGCGGTGGTTTGTTTACATTTTTTGTGTGTTTGTTTGTATGTTTCACCTGTTCGGCTGGGGGGATATCAGTACGTGTAACACGTATGTTGATTGAGCCCCCTCACCCCGATTGGCGGTGCCTGTGGTCATATATGTCATTCTTATGTGCTGTATCATATCTATAGATATATATCTGTGTACACACACACACACACACACACACACACACAATGTGTACATATATATATATATATATATATATATATATATATATATATATATATATATATACATATATATTACTGTATCTATATCTAATGACATATAGATGTATGGATGTCTGTATATGTATAGATCTATATGTGGATATTTATATATATGTATGTATGTAGATATATATATATATATATATATATATATATATATATATATACATGTACTGTAATGCTGAATGATATTGCTGGATGCTACATTTGTGGAAACATCAGGGTTATTTATATCTGCGGTGGCTTATTGGTAAATCACATTGCTATGGTGTGCAGGCTCCTGGGTTCAAGCCTTGCACAGGCTGTTTATTTTGTTGCTGGCCAGAATGGGGCCCATTGGATACGGAGTGATTGAAGTACTTTTACGCAGTTGTCAGTGGGTTTGCACGACGGTAATCACTTCTAACTTACGGTGACATCCGCTTACACATGGTTAGCCTCAATATTCCTTACTCTGTGTAAGCACTGCTTACCTTCATGCAAACAGACTTACACCTGCTTACTAGTGCTTATTTATCCTTACTACTGCTATATTTTAGACAGTAATAGTCTAATGATTCTTGGGGAGGTGGTGAATTTGGCAAATGTATGGGGTTATCATTCACTACACAGCTTACTACTCCAGTTCACAAATACATGTTATTTATTAGGGTATACAACTAAATATATTGATCATAACAGTGATTTTAAGTGGAAATGGAATGTACTGCAGTGGGACTCGAACCGGGATTGACTGCTCATGAGGCGAACGCTCTGTCCACTACAGTATTGCTGTACTGCTTCATTTGCATATCTCTTGCTTTTTATCCTCTTTTTGCTATTTAAACTACATTAACCGTAGCAAAGCAATGAGCAAATCCAGGCATCTACGGTTAAACTTTGTCCATTTCATTAACAATACATATATATATTTTTATTTTTTTATTCACTTTTGCTCTTATACATGTGGGGGGATGTTGCTGGGGGTATGAGTAAATCTATGGGCTGTCTCGTTCATTGTTTACTACCTTTCTGCAGTCCTTCATTGCAGGGGTGTGTATATTCTGAGAGCTCTGCTCTCAGACATGCCCCCTGCACTCATACATGCTCCGTGTAAGCCTACAAGCTCAGGCAGCGCACCTTCATTACTATGCATGACGTGCTGCCGTCCGGCTCCTAAATGGGCGCTTCTGTGCAGGACTGCATGGAAGATTATTAAATCCAGGGTTAAGTGTTTTTTCTGTAATGTCAGAACTGTACTACTGAATTATTTTAAGTATTTCTCTGTGATCTCTGAACTCTTGACTAGCACTCTGTAGTAAAAAGTATTGCCTTGTGTTTTGACTATTTATTAAATATTTTTAAACCCTTTGAACTGTGGCTGTTTTTGTAGAGATAATTTAAGCTCTTTAGAGTACTTGCATGCCTTTGGTAAAATTGTATAAAGCCACTCCAATAGCTTTAGCCCTGAGCTATACTGCCAATTGGATAATAATATTGCACAGTAATAATTGGACACCCTTTTAAGGGCCTTTGAGTAGCTGATAAATATTAGTGGTTGGTGGCAGCTGGTACTACCTTATAGTCTGGGAAAAAGGGGCACAGCGGGAGTACCTGTGCCAGCCTTTCCCAGGAGTGTCTGTGTGGTTGTATAATATCTTCTCAAAGTGTGTGTGTGTGTTTGTGAGCTACCTGGGTAGGGACACGAAGCACTGGTTGGACAGAGAGGATGCTGCAGGTTTTAGCTTGCCCACTAGGCTGAGATCTGGACCATGTAGCTGTGCCAGTGGGGAGTCTTACTGGGGGCCTGGAGAGCGAGGGAGCGACCGGCCCCGGACTGACTGTGATCTCTGTGTGCTCTTAAGGGAAACTGCACTTTAGTGTGTATTTGCTATCCTTTCCTCCTATATGAGATGCCCCTCACTGGTGTTAGTGGTGAGGATTGAGGCTCCCTGATTGCTGGGCCAGGGCACGAGCATCACATATTAATTGGTGGCAGTGGTGGGATATCCACATCACATATTAATTGTGGAAAATACTAACTGGCTTGTAGTGATGTGAGTAGAGTGAATTCCTGCAGCTTGGGTACAGTGAGCTTTGAAGGTGTTTTGTACTCTAAATCAGCCACGCAGTGAATACTCAGAGTTCAGATCACAATTGTTTTTTGGTTTTTTTTGCTAGTTTAGTTAGTCAGGGTGAGCATGCAGCATGTCAGCAGAGGAGTATGGAAAACTGACAAGGAGCCAGCTGGCTGAGATGTACCAGGCTAGGGGACTGGTGCATGGAAACCTGACTAAGGCAGACCTGATTGCAGCCTTGGTTACAGCTGCATCAGAAAACAGCAACCAGGAGGACAATCAGACTGGCAGTGGATATATAATACCCTCAGAGAATGGACAGCTCAACCTTTCTGCAGAGGACTTAAAAATCCATCCGGAGCTAAACAGACTTGAGTTGGAGGCCAGGCGTTTGTAGATAGAAGCAGCTGAGAGACTGAGGAGTCTACAGGCTGAGGAGAATGAGAAACTGCTACGCCTGGAAGCTGAGGAAAAGAAGCAGCAGATGAAGCATGAGAAGGAAATGCTGACTCTTTGCCAGAGTCATGGAGGTAATGGGGAAGGGAGTAACTGGACCCCAGAAGCACAAAAGGTCAGTAAATTTCTTCCGCAGTTTAAAGAGGGGGATCATTCTGATAGTTTCATTCATATGTTTGAGAGGGTATGCAAACAGTATAGTGTTGTCCAAAGGCTCTAGGTATGGTTCCTGACTCCCATAGTCCATGGTAAAGCTGTAACTGTTTTGTCAAAACTGTCTGACATCGCATGTTTTGATTATACTGCTATTAAAATCACTTGTTAGAATTGTTTAAGCTAACATCTGAACCATACAGGAAAAAGTTTCGTGAGCATAGACGCAAGGGAGATGAAAGCATGTGTGAATATGTAGCTGAACTGAGCACTTATTTCCATAGGTGGGTGAGTGGATGTCAGGTCACCACTTTTGAAGGGCTGGCAGACCTTTTGCTGAGGCAACAAGCCCTTAGCACTTAGCTTGAGGACATGAGGATCTGGTTAGCTAATAGACAATGTGCTATTTCAGATAAGTTGGGGAAGAAGGGAGACCTATACCTGGCAAGCAGGGCAGCCCTGCACAGGAAAGGGACCCCCAGTACTCCTCATGGGTCTAAAGGAACTCATGGTGGGCAGCCCAGACTGCCCCAACAGAATCTGCCAGTAGCAGGGGAAGCCACTAGTCCAGGTTATTGTCCAGGAGCTAGGGTTAAATGTTTTGAATGCAACCAGTGGGGCTATGTGGCATACAGTTGTCTATGGAGGTAAGGTGGGGAACAAAAGGTGAGGGAGCCAGTAAATGGGAAAGACAAAATGCCAACAGTAGGTTGTCTTGGGACAACAAGAGTACCAAACTACCGCCAAAAGTTATATCCTATTGTAGTGAATGGCAAAGAGGCCATTGCCAAGAGAGACACAGCTTCTGATATAACCATTGTAAAGCCTGCAATGGTTATAGAGGAGCACTAACTGCCTGAACAGTCTGCTCCAGTCAGGGCTTTAGGAGAGATCCCATTTCAAATACCTTTGGCTAGAGTTCACCTGGACTGGGAGGGTGGAAAAGTAAGCCAACAAGTAGGTGTGTTTGAGGATATACCTGCAGATGTCCTGATAGGGAATGATTTTGATAGTGCAGTACCCTGTGCTTGTGCAGTTACACACCGTCAAGCTTGGAGACAAGCAGGTAAGTCTGGTAGCCTGGGGGAGACCCAGACAGACTGCATATTTGCAGCTAGGACTGGTGAGGTGGTTACTTCAGGGAGGGAGCTACCCTGTAGAAGTGAGACTGAAGGTGAGCCACAGCTGCTTGGGTGTACTGATGGTCCCTTGGACAGAGTGACTGCAAAGGTAGAAGTGAGTAGTAGTATCCAGGCTGACAGTGAGGCACCACTGTCAAAGGATGCCAAACTTCCTGTGGAAGGGGGACTGGGAAGGGTTACAAGGAGATAGTTGAGACAGGCTCAGCTCTCAGACCCTACATTGCAAGGCCTGAGGCAGGTAGCTAGGGAGGCACCTGATTCTCCAGGAAAGAGGGAATCTGTATACTGGGACAAAGGGTTACTATACAGAGAGTGGACCCCTGAGGGAGGGCTAGAAGGTGGGAGAGTACAGCAGTTGGTAGTGATTAGAGCTTACCATCTGACACTTCTAGCCATAGCCCATGATATTCCCTTTGCAGGTCATATGGGCATAAAACATACAAAGAGGCATATTATGCAGAACTTCTATTGGCCTGGAATTTCCAGAGATGTAACAGGGTACTGCAGGACCTGTAAGCATTGCCAAAAGGTAGGCAAGGCAGGAGACAACGTGAGAGCTCCTTTGATGCCTTTGTGTGTGATTGAGGGGCCATTTCAGAGGGTAGCTATGGATATTGTGAGTCCTCTGAGTACCCCAAGTTCCACAGGGAAAAAGTATATTCTAGTGGTAGTGGATTAAGCTACACAATACCCTGAGGCATTGGCTTTGTCCTCCATTGAGGCAGAGAAGGTGGCAAACGAATTGTTAGAGATTTTCAGCAGGGTAGGTTTCCCAAAAGAAATACTGACTGACAGAGGTGCCAATTTCATGTCAGACCTGCTGGCTTGTCTGTGGAAGTCCTGTGGGGTGAAGCACATGAAGACCACCCCCACCATCCCTAGACTAATGGTCTTGTTGAGAGGTTAAACTCTACAATCAAGTCCATGCTATGGGCTTTGCAGATCAGTTTAAGAGGGAGTAGGACAAATATCTGCCCTATCTGTTGTTTGCTTACAGAGAGATTCCCCAGGAATCAACAGGTTTTTCATCCTTTGAGTTGCTGTATGGGTATAGGGTGAGGGGACCTCTAGATTTAATTCGAGATGAGTGGGAAGGTGAGTGTGAGTCTCATAAGAAGTCTGTTGTGGCATATGTCCTGAACCTCAGGACAAGGCTCAGGGAACTTGTGGGCCTGGCCCAGGAGAACCTGTCAGAAGCCCAACAACAGAAAAAGGTGTGGTATGACAGGAATGCTCAAGCTAGAGTATATGCTGTGGGGCAGCAAGTAATGGTTCTCATTCCTGTCAGACACAATAAGCTGCAAGCAACTTGGGAGGGACCCTACAAGGTGGTAAGAAAGGTCAGTGATGTTAATTATATGGTTGAAATGCTAGGCAGACGGCAGGGGCACAAATTGTACCATGTTAACATGATGAAACCTTACCATGATAGGAAATCCCTTGTGCTGAGCATTTGCAGTGGATTGCAGGAGGAGTCTGAGAGAGATCTGGGGACTGATCTCCTCAGTGAGGCTCGGGCTGACACCTCAGTGGAAGGGGTAGCAGTGTCCCAGCAGCTATCTCCTACCCAGGTTCGAGAAATCCGAGCAGTGTTGCAGGAATTTGGGGACATGTTCACTGGGAAACCAGGGTGCACCAACCTGGTGCAGCACCAGGTGGATACAGGACCCCAAAGGCCTATTAGGCAGGCCCCTTATAGGGTGCCTGAGAGAGTCAGACAAACTGTGAAGGAGGAGGTACAGGAGATGTTGGAACTAGGGGTGATTCAAGAGTCCAACAGTCCCTGGGCCTTGCCAAGAAGTGTTGGTGCCAAAGACGGATGGCAGCACCAGGTTCTATGTGGATTACAGAGTCAGATGCTTACCCCATGCCTAGGACAGATGAGGCTCTAGATCAACTGGGTGGGGCTAAGTATCTTACAACCATTGACCTTACCGAGGGCTACTGGCAGCTGCCCTTGACTCCAGTGCTAGAGAGAAGTCAGCCTTTGTGACTCCTTTTGGCTTGTATAAGTTCACAAAGATGTCCTTTGGGATGAAGAATGCCCCAGCGAATTTCCAGAGGCTGGTAGATCATATCCTAGCAGGAGCAGGAGGGTTTGCCCTTGCTTACCTAGATGATATTGTCATCTATAGCCATTCCTGGCCGTAGCACCTTCAGCATGTCAGGGAGGTGCTGAGTAGACTACAGAGGGCAGGGTTGACCATTAAGCCGAGCAAGTGTTAGGTGGGTATGGCAGAGTTCTCCTACTTATGACACAGAGTGAGGAGTGGTAAGATAAGGCTAGACCCTGCCAAAGTGGAAGCCATTCAGGCATGGCCTGCACCTGTTACTAAAAAGCAGGTGTGGGCATTCTTAGGGACAGTCGGGTACTACAGAAAGTCCGTACCCAGTTATAGTACCATAGCTGCTCCCTTCACAGACCTGACAAGGAAGAACAGACCAGATGAGGTACTGTGGACCCCAGCATGTGAGCAGGCATTCCAGATGCTTAAAGAAGCTTTGGAAGGCCCCCCCGTGTTAGCCAGTCCAGATTACAGCAAAGAATTTGTTGTGCAGGTGGATGTTTTGAACCATGGGGTGGGGGCTGTACTTAGCCAGATTTTTTCAGAGGGTGAAAAGCACCCAGTGGTTTATCTCAGTCGTAGGCTCAAACCCAGGGAGGAATGCTATGCAGCTGTAGAAAAGGAATGTCTAGCCATAGTGTGGGCACTGCAGAAACTTCAGCCTTATCTGTATGGAAGGAAATTCACTATTATAACAGATCACAACCCCCTAACATGGTTAAACAGAGCCAGCCAGCAAAATGCCAAGTTGCTAAGATGGAGCCTGGGGTTGCAAGCATATATATCCATGCAGCATTGCAGTGGGATTAGCAATGCCAATGCAGATGGTCTCTCAAGACAGGGAACGGGGTAAGGTATACTCAGATAGACCTAACTCCCTCAAGCAGCGTTTGAAGAACTAGCTTGAGTTCTCCGGGGAGGAGATATGTGAAGATTGGGTAAAGATGGGTGAAGGCTACCAGCCTAGCCAGATAGAATTTTGGAGATAATTCTATCATTTGTAAATATTAATGTAAACCACAGGCTGTTGTCTTAAATGGTAAAAATAGTGTTACATGTGGAACTGGAAAATAATGTAACAACAGTGCACTCTACTGACCAATTAAAACATGTTGTGATCCTTTGATGTTAAAACTGGGAGCCAGTAAGTCTAGGGTGTGGCATCCTGCCCACTGTTTTATGGTCAGAGTTAATGGGCAGGATTTGCATGCATAAATGTCCTTAATTGCTCTGGTTTCTGCCCAGAGGTGAAGAATGTAAATGCAGTTTCTGTTATCTGGGGAACCCAAGGAAGTGTGACGAATGATGTAATGTGAACCAGGAATGTGATTTTAAAAACAGAGAGAATCAGAGAGCATTAAGCATTTTTGTCTTGACCATCCAACTCACCAGCACTGTCTTGCTCTATATGTAAGTTTATATTAGATTTGTGTTTTCTCTTAGAAATAGCTAGAAACTAGAAAGATTAGACTGTTTTTCTGTGATGTCAGAACTGTACTACTGAATTATTTTAAGTATTTCTCTGTGATCTCTGAACTCTTGACTAGCACTGTGTAGTAAAATGTATTGTCTTGTGTTTTGACTATTTGTTATTAAATATTTTTAAACCCTTTCAATTGTGGCTGTTTTTGTAGAGATAATTTAAGCTCTTTAGAGTACTTGCATGCCTTTGGTAAAATTGTACAAAGCCACTCCAATAGCTTTAGCCCTGGGCTATACTACCAATTGGATAATAATATTGCATAGTAATAATTGGACACTCTTTTAAGGGCCTTTGAGTAGCTGATAAATATTAGTGGTTGGTGGTAGCTGGTACTACCGTATAGTCTGGAGAAAATGGGCATAGCTGGAGAACCTGTGCCAGCCTTTCCCAGGAGTGTCTGTGTGGTTGTATAATCTCTTCTCAAAGTGTGTGTGTGTCAGCTACCTGGGCAGGAACATGAAGCACTGGTTGGACAGAGAGGGTGCTGGAGGTTTTAGCTTGCCCACTAGGCTGAAAACCGGACCCTATAGCTGTGCCAGTGGGTTGTCTTATTGAGGACCTGGAGAGCGAGGGAGCAACCAGCCCCAGTCTGACTGTGATCTCTGTATGCTCTTAAGGGAAACTGCAATTTACTGTGTGTATTTGTTATTCTTTCTTCCTATATGAGATGCCTCTCAGTGGTGAGGATTGAGGCTCATTGAATGCTGGGCCAGGGCATGGGCATCACAATCTTTACTAAAAATCTTCATACTGCTACCCCATGTGTTTCCGCAGTTTAATATGGAGATGATTCCACCCTAATTTGTGCTTCTCCACCACTACAAAAACTCCAAAAAATTACCTAGCAGTCACTTAATGCTGTTGGATCTTGGCTAAACAATGCACAACTTATACTTAACCCCACCAAAACAAAACTCATGCTCTTCCATCCAACTAAAGCTGCAGATACCCACCACACACACTCACCATTCAATATCTCATCATTAAACCATGCAATTATTTCTCCAGTTTCCCAAACAAAATTACTATGAGTGGTCATTGACCATAATTAAAATTCGACATACACATATCACAGACCATAAAAAAAGTTCACAAAAAGTAGGAACCCTGTACAGAAATTGAGACTTTCTAAATAAATCTTCAAAGGCACTGTAGCAAGAACCGATCCTATCTCTACATTACTATACACCTCACAGATTCTTACAAGCATTAAGAAATCTGAC
The DNA here is from genome assembly GCF_019279795.1 of Protopterus annectens. NCBI lineage: Eukaryota > Metazoa > Chordata > Ceratodontiformes > Protopteridae > Protopterus > Protopterus annectens. The sequence continues at coordinate 1,225,244,388 of NC_056739.1, forward strand.
CTAGCAAAAAACTCAAAACTTGCTGTAATAAAATCACAAAGTTTGCCACAGTAACAAATTTCAGATCCCATCATTGTTTTTCTTTTAAACAACTATCCTGGGTCGAACTACCAAATTTTCGTGTTTATAATCAACTCACCTTCACCCATCAATTATTAAATCAGCCAGAAAAAAATATCAGTACTTCAAAATCTACTAATACACTACTCCAATAACAGTGTATTGCATTCCAGTAACAAATTCTTCCTAAATATATCCAAACCTAACAATGCGGCTAGAGTTTCCCTTTACTTCAGCTGCATAGCCCAAACTTGGAATTCCTTGACATTAAATATCAGAACAAGTACTAACACTTCCAACTTTAAAAAACTTCTCAAATCACACCTATCAGAATCATGGACTTGCTCTTGCACAAACCCTGGTCAGGAAATAAATGTCTTAAGGCAGCTAAAGGAATGCAACCTGTTATTTTTGTATTTGAATAGAATATCCCCTACTAAGCATATGTATACTTAACTTGCTTGTTTACTACCTACACAGTATTGCTATTCATTGTATCCTATCTAGACTATATGATTGTATCAGTGACATGTATAACATGTATTTTCATTTTGTACTTTTATCTGAGATTGAATCAATATTTCTATCTGTGCATTTTATATGTATGTTTGTCTTTCGGCTTTTCCCAGTTAGGGGTCGCCACAGCGGAACTCCGGTCCGCTAATGATTGGCAGTGGATTTTTATGGTGCTAAGTTGCCAGCCCGACGCCCAACCTTCAAAGAAGGCATACCCATTCACGTATGCACCTACCTGCATGTCTTTAGACGTTACTCCACCATAGGGAGGACATGCAGACTCCAAACAGAAGGTGCTCCAGCCAAGAATCGAACAGGAGAACCTCTTGCTGTAAGACAACAATGCTAACGTATCTTATGCTTATTTACAATTTTGACAGAATAGCTAGACTTGTGTTAGCATGTAGTTTTAAAGGGTTTGAAGTCTGAAATTAAAATGCATGTTATTTAATGATTTCAATCAACAGTGATTTGTCAGAAAAACACATTTTTTTTGAGGAACAGACTAAAAATATGAGGAAAAAAATATGGACAGTTGAAAGGTATTGTTTTACTTGCTTCTAGTATCACATAGCTTATACGCCTAGACTGCTTTAGTAACTTATCAACTACAGTGTTTACATGATATTTAAAAAAATGTTTAAACAGGACTGTAACTTAAATGTATGTCATTCAATTCACAGTAATTTGCCAGAAAACAATACATTTTACTTGGAAAAAATATGAGGCAAAGATATGGGCATTTAAGTACTGTCAGTTTGGCCACTTGGCTAAATGGCAACCAATTACTCTCTTATTTTTAACTGCTGGATGGGAAATTTTAATCCAGTCTGTGAGTCCTGTAGAAGTAGAAATAAAAAAAAACAAAACCTCAGACTTCCTGTGAATAATTCTTCCTCCCAGCAAGAGCCCCAACTGCGAACCACCAAGTTATTGGCAAGTTGCACTGACTTCACACCCTCTCAACTCCAAAACAATAAATCCAGTTTTCTTTATAGCCAACATGGTCCCCCTCATGTTTTAGCAGGGACAACAGTCTTTAAAGATCGATCGATCTTGCTCATCACATAGTATTCCTTCTTGCTCTGTAGTTCAAAAATAAGCTCACCACTCGCTATCCTGTCCTGCTTGCGTGCAGACTGAGCAGACCTAATTGAAGATGAAAAACACATCAGGTCCACTCCCTCATGTAAGCAGTAACAAGGAAGAAACTAACTGGCCAACCGCATGTGAATTAGATGCAGTACAGTGATTGGCTGAGACATTTTCAGCTGGAACAGAGGTCGCTTTGCTGCAAATCTCAGGTGCACAAGCACCCAAATCAGGCAGTCAGAGAATTAAGCTTATTTAAGCATAAAATGGGTGTTCCTGGGCAATTCAGGATAATTGAAAGCCATGTCTAAGCCTATAAACAGCAACACCTATCCTCAGTAATCTCTAAAGAACTCACCAAAAGCAACACTAAACACTACACATCTTCACCAAATATAATGCCAACGTATGAACAAAAGATGATTGACTTTAATAATTGGCTTAGTTTCTGGTGTGTTTCCAGGGGGATTCAGTATCTGTCAGTATGGGAGGACGTGATTAATAAACTATATTGTTTTGCAAATGATGGTCTTTGTCTGTCTCCCCTAGGCTTCCAAATATTGGCTAAAACTTTATTCACTCTCTTAAAGCCTTTTTTAGGAAATGCCAAATTAACAAACCTACTCACATAGCAAATAAAACCCAAAGAAACATAAAGGTGTTACTGCTCAATGCTATGAGCCTAAACACGAAACTCGACACCCTAAAAGCTTTCCTCACTCTGCAGAATACAGACATCTGTGCCATTACCTAGACATGCTTTAAATCTGCACAAGGTACTTCAGCAGTGCAAGTCTTTAGTGCCTTCCACACATTTAAACCATCACCTGCACAGACAGGGACAAAAGGTGGGGAAGTCTCAACCTATATTAACAAAAAGCATAACTCTATATTAGTTAAACAGGATGATGCCTTGGAATGTATCCATGTGCAAATCACCATAGAAAAAGTCCCATACCATATTCAAGCAAGCTACAGGTCACCATCTATCTCCCTAGAATCCCATAGCTTGTACCTAGAATTACTGGAGACACTCACTGTTAAACAAAATACCCTATTCATGGGTGACTTTAAGTACCCCTATAGATGGGAAAACATACACTGCCTCATACTGACAGGCACAATGATTCCTGGACTTTATTAACACAAATAATCTTGACCAGAAATGTGCACACCCACCAGATGTTCAAACATATCGGACCTGGTATTCACCAATATGGTAGAGCTCTGCACTCCCTCAGTGTCAGATCCTTACTAGTGAGGTCTGACCACAAAGCAGCAAACCCTGTAACAGTTAGGAACTATTCCAAAGCAAACTATATTATATTAAGCGACAGTTTGTCAAAATGCAATACTACTTCCAACCCAAGTTTACAGAGACCCTGTACAACCACATAAATGGCTGTATAGAGGCTGCTGTATCTACTAGAAGTGAGCCCAAAATAAACTCTAAAAACAAACCACATTGGTGTAATCCTAACTTTAATAGGGTATACAAAAAAAGGAAAAAAAAGTCATGACTAAAATTAGGAAAAACAACTCCCATAATGATAGGAGCTCTCTAATTAAACTAAACAGTAAACTAAGAGGACTAATTAAGTCTAACAAGGCCAACAATAAGGTCAAGATAGCCTCACAGGCTAAAGACAACCACAAGAGCTTCTACAGCTATGACCAAAAGCTCAAAGGTAACAAACATCAGTATGCCGAACTAGTGGTCAATGTTGCCAAACTCACTGGACAGAGCAACATAGCGAATTTGCTGGCAGACAAATTCAGCTCAAACTTCATTCTCCAATCCCTCCATGAAATACCTACAAACTTATCCCTCCCCCCAATTATTTGCAGGCAGCAGGTCCTGATGGTACTCGCTAAGGCCAAAAATCACAGCCTCAACAGGCCCAGATAATATCCCAAGATGCCTCGTAAGTAGCTCGAAACATAACCTATAAGTACCATTTGAGTCACTTTTCAACTACAGACTTAAAACAGGCTTTGTGCCAAAAGAATAGAGGACTGGAATGGTTATCCCAATTCACAAGGGTGGAATATCAATCAACCTTGGAAACTACAGTCTTATTAGTCTGACTAGTCTGATGTGCAAAGCCATGGAATGAATTATCACAGAAATGATCAACAAAGACAAAGGCATACTTCAGATGCTGGAACCAACCCAGTTTGGCTTTATCAAGGGAAGATCATGCCTACTAAACCTGGTGGACTTCTTTGAGGCGGTCAGTAAAGCAACGGATGAGAGAAAAAAGATGCATACTGCTTACCTGGACCTGGCTAAAGTGTTCAATACAACATCTCATTTAGGTATAGCTGAAAACTCACCAAACTGGGCATAAACTCTTACATGACTTCCTGGGTTGCAAGCCAAGTCATACATAGGATCCAGGATATCAGGATTAGTGAGAGCACCTTTACTAAGAGGCCAGTTACCAGTGGGGTACCTCAGGGCTCCATGCTGTGATTGCTCTAATTTGGCATCTACTTTTTAGAGATAAAAGCTAAATTCAAGAGCCTTTGGCTGATCAAGGTTGCAGATTACTGCAAACTGGGAGCTATCATAGATGACCCCCTTCCAAGACACAATCATCTTACAAGAGGTTTTAACACAGATAAATAACTGCTGCCAAAGTCACAGATTAAAACTCAATGCCAAGAAATCCATTATGGTGCCTTTTGGGAAAACTGACACCCAGGCTAATTACTCCATTGATAAGACACCCCTATGACTTGACCTGGTAGTCAGGATCTGGGAACATATCTAGAGAGTAATCTGGCCTTTAAGCAACATGTGGACAAGGTAATAAGAAAATAATTCTGTTGCCAACTTATAAGTAAGGGCATGGCACCCAGATCCAAGGAAGTCATAGTTCCACTTTATTTGGCCCTTATCAGACCCATCACTGAGTATAATGCCTCCTTCAGCATGTACCTGACAAGACATATGCAACAGCTGGAACACCCATAAAGGTAACTTACAAGAAGAATCCAAGATATAAACACATCATCTTACATGAATTGCCTTAAAGCAATCTCCTACAGGTTACTGATAAGCGATCTATGTCTGCCATGCAAGGCATCCTTGGATCCAGCTCTGATGGATCTTTTGCACATCCACAAAATGAACAGTATTAGAACCACTAGATTTAAGGATTTAAATTTTCTTGTGACATAAATAAGACATGTTGGAGAAACAGCTATGTGTCTCAGAGGATCCTTATGCTCTGGAGAAGGCTCCCCATCCACTAGAAGCAAAGTCTCTCCCTATTCCTATTTAAGCATAACCTTGACCAATGGATGGGAAATCAGAAATGTATCCTGATGCTGGCACCCAGGTCTCTGACAGACAGAGACAGACAATAATGCCTAAACTAACATACCCCAAAATAACCTCTAGAAACTTTCTATCTAACATACCACTCTTAATAAATACCCATGACACACAGGGACACATTTGAGTTAGATTGCATGGATAGGCTTATCAGGACCTTGGTACTCATTAGTCTAGTATATACATATGAACCTACAACAGAAAAGCATATCATTTACTTTTATTTAAAGACAGCCAGTGCACTTTTTTTCTTAAGGCTAAAAGTTAATGTTATCTGAAAACAAACAAACTGTTTTTTATAACTGGGATAGCAATAGAGATAAGAAAACAACAGACAGCAATCAATGTAAGTGGAAGCACAGGCTGTAGCATGGGTAGCCTTAATTTTAGGTAACGTAACGCCTGTGGGTGCCACTGTTGATTTGGGACAATTGCACTTATCAGAAGGTTAAGCTTCATTATCTAAAGTTGTACATAGTTTTGCGTGTTTGTTTCAAGTTAATAGGCATGGGACTGTTCTGAAAATGGATTTGATTTTTTTTTTGTTTGAGGGTTTTCATTGAAAAAAAAAGTCCTGAAAATGTGACATGGGTTCAAATAGAGATGACAGAAAACAACTGTATAAAAAATCAACCTGCAAAACATTAGTGTGTGTATGTAAGACAAAAGTTGGAAATACACATTCAAAAAAGCTGTCACGTACAATATGTGGAAACAATAACCTCTTATCATAATGGTTATGCTATCCATAACATTTTGGAAAGTAAATGGTCTTACAGGTGTAGACAAAAAGGTAACAGTAATTAATTATATTAAGAAATGTAGAGTGCAAATAGTGCTGTTGCGGACATACTTGGAAAGAAGTGAACATGTGAATTTGATAAGGAAAGGATTTCAAGTTGGATAGAATCAGGGACAAAGGAAAATTAAGTAATTATACTAATTGCTAGAGAAGCTCTAATAATGACAGAACATGTAAAAAAATAATAGTTATACTTTTCTAGTAGTAAGGGGCTACTGGCAAGAGAGGAGGATTAAGCACATATTATTATTCCACCAAAAAATGCTGTTATGAAGCTTAAGAAAATGTTGGGAGAAATAATTAGCTTTCAGCAGGGAATATTACTTATATGTGGGGACTGGAACTTGATATGCAACAGTGAGGATATATCTGGGGACCTAGAAGGGAAAATGTAACAAAACAGGGTACATTTCTGAAGAAATTTATGAATATATTTAGTATGAAAGATATAAATTCAGTAGTAGGAACTCAGCATTTACACATTATTCCCTAAGGTACAATAACTGGGCTAGACTACCCAGAAAGTATATTTCACAGGAACATTTGCATTTAATTGAAAGTTTCAACACATATCCAATATCTATCTCAGATCATGTACCAATGAAAAGTATAATACAAATAAAGGGTAATAAAGTAAATATGAGACACTGGTTCTTTCCCACCTACCTGTTACAAAGAGAGGAATTTAAGGAATGGGTGGTGAAATTATCTAAGAGTTATTAAGGAAGATAGACATTTCTTCAGAAGTTATACCTAGCGAGTGGGATAAAATAAAGATGGAATTTAAAAATAGGATAGAAATAAAAGAAAAAGAGATATGGTTAAGTAATAGGAATTTGCACAAAATTGCTAAAGCTGCTACTCGAAAACACTCATCTTTATATTATTTGTAACATACCCAAACCTTGTTGGTTGAACTGTTTTATCAGTTCCTGATGAAAAACTGAACCCGATGTCAAACCAGAAGGGTAACGCCACGTTCTTAAACCTTTAGGAACTATACCCAATTTTATACATTCACGAAAGTACTCGATCTCTAAGCATAATTTTTTATATTTTAACATGTATTGATCCAATGAATTTAAAAGATTGGGTAATGGTTGCTGTCTATCAACAATATCTTCATCCGAAATTTGAGACTGTTGATTTAACACATACAAATTCACAGAAGTCGTTAACCAATCTCTCATGTTGGGCATATGTGTAGCATTACCCAACCCTTGCTGGTTCAGATCATTTGATGTAAGTACATTGGCATACATAGGTGAACAACCCTTATTATTGTCTATTAATACAATGTTCTCTAAGGGCTGTATTTGACCCGACATAGAGCCCGTATGTTTTGTATTTGTATTTGGTACAGTACCTGCCGGTTGTACTTGATGCTCCGCTGCTACATTCATACAATTCAGTTGACTGTTTTGCACTAGTGTAGCACCCACACCCGTAGATCGAACTGCATAATCAGGTGCAGGAGCGACCCTTCGGTCCTGTCCACTCTGTTGGTGATTGGTAAAAGACTGCTCCAAGCCTGAAGTGCTGTCCACCCGTGCAATTAAATGCTCCTGTTGTCGCTGCTGACTAGCAGAAACTGCTTCTAGTTTCTCATTCATAACATCCACTTTTTGTGATAACAAATCGATGAGCATAGTTAATCTGCTCATAGAATCCAAGTCACTTGTTGAATCTTTTAATATACCCGGTGTGTTTTCAAACAAGTTATTAGCCATAGCCATTTACTACAAAACCGACTCTAATTTTACTTCCAAACTTGCACAAAATTGCTAAGGCTGCTACTCGTAAAACACTCGTCTTTATATTATTTGTAACATACCCAAACCTTGTTGGTTGAAATGCTTTATCAGTTCCTGACGAAAAACTGAAACCGATGTCAAACCAGAAGGGTAACGCCAAGTTCTTAAACCTTTAGGAACTATACCCAATTTTATACATTCACGAAAGTACTCGATCTCTAAGCATAATTTTTTATATTTTAACATGTATTGATCCAATGAATTTAAAAGATTGGGTAATGGTTGCTGTCTATCAACAAGATCTTCATCCGAAATTTGAGACTGTTGATTTAACACATGCAAATTCACAGAAGTCGTTAACCAATCTCTCATGCTGGGCATATGTGTAGCATTACCCAACCCTTGCTGATTCAGATCATTCGATGTAAGTACATTGGCATACATAGGTGAGCAACCCTTATTATTGTCTATTAATACAATGTTCTCTAAGGGCTGTATTTGACCCGACTTAGAGCCCGTATGTTTTGTATTTGTATTTGGTACAGTACCTGCCGGTTGTACTTGATGCTCCGCTGCTACGTTCATACAATTCAGTTGACTGTTTTGCACTTATGTAGCACCCACACCCGTAGATCGAACTGCATAATCAGGTACAGGAGCGACCCTTCGGTCCTGTCCACTCTGCTGGTGATTGGTAAAAGACTGCTCCAAGCCTGAAGTGCTGTCCACCCGTGCAATTAAATGCTCCTGTTGTCGCTGCTGACTAGCAGAAACTGCTTCTAGTTTCTCACTCATAACATCCACTTTTTGTGATAACAAATCGATGAGCATAGTTAATCTGCTCATAGAATCCAAGTCACTTGTTGAATCCTTTAATATACCCGGTGTGTTTTCAAACGAGTTATTAGCCATAGCCGTTTACTACAAAACCGACTCTAATTTTACTTCCAAACTTGCACAAAATTGCTAAGGCTGCTACTCGTAAAACATTCGTCTTTATATTATTTGTAACATACCCAAACCTTGTTGGTTGAAATGCTTTATCAGTTCCTGATGAAAAACTGAAACCGATGTCAAACCAGAAGGGTAACGCCAAGTTCTTAAACCTTTAGGAACTATACCCAATTTTATACATTCACGAAAGTACTCGATCTCTAAGCATAATTTTTTATATTTTAACATGTATTGATCCAATGAATTTAAAAGATTGGGTAATGGTTGCTGTCTCTCAACAAGATCTTCATCCGAAATTTGAGACTGTTGATTTAACACATGCAAATTCACAGAAGTCGTTAACCAATCTCTCATGTTGGGCATATGTGTAGCATTACCCAACCCTTGCTGGTTCAGATCATTCAATGTAAGTACATTGGCATACACATATGCCCAACATGAGAGATTGGTTAACGACTTCTGTGAATTTGCATGTGTTAAATCAACAGACTATATTTGCTCAGACTATAAGGTAGTTTCACCTGCCACCTGTCAGTTCTTATCAACTGCTTTAAGGCCCTTAGCAAAGGGTATCCAATCTTACCATGTAATGTTACTATTAATCCAAATGGTAGTTTGACCAAGAGCAAGGCTATTAGGAGTGGCCTGCACAGTGTCACCAAATAGATATGCAAGTACTTTAAGAGCTTAGATATGTCTCACTAATATCAGCCACAAAGATAGGTTTAAATATATTTAATAAAAAATAAAAGAACAAGACGGTATTAAATATGTATTCACAGTGACTTCAGAGTTCAACATCACAGGAAATATTTAAAACAACATTACAGGACAGCCTCAAATAAATACAGAAACATCTAAACTAATTTCTACTATATTCCTTACTGAATCTAAAAGAAATTACTGTACCCTAATTAACTTACTTACAGAGACAGGCAAGACAGATGTGGTGAGTGGGTTTTCCCAGCTGATGCTGCCATGTCAAAGAAAAAATACAAAATGCACTGTTTCTCTCTCAGAGAGTTCTTAAATTAATATCTCAAATACTGCTGCTGAGATACTTGCAGGATGTCGTTACTTCTTGTCATCTGACTATCAGTTCACAGCTAACCCCCCATTGCTAGAAACTACCAGCGTTTAGCATTCCCTGGGAAAACACATAAACAAGAACTTCTCTTACATCTAAGGCAAATGGTGGAAGTCATAAAATAATTTACATTCCTCCACATGTAAAGACAATATAAAAAACTTCTAGGTTTAGACATTGTGTCTGTTATTGCACTGAAACTGAGAGATAACATCTTTTGTTTATGGGCCAACTATAAAGTAACTTAACCACAATCATTCTTCTGAAGTTTTGCAAGCTAATCTCCTGTGTTTCTGCCTCCCCTGTTAAACAGTTACAATAGTGTATAAAAAAATCTCTCTTCAGCAGACATGTCTATACAATATGACATACAGTTCTAATATATTTGTAACACAGGCATATTAATCATGTTGCTATTCACAAATGACACACAACCACTTACAAAATTCCAGATAGCTTGGTTGGCAGTATCTCCTTCTGTCACACTTCTATATGAATCATATTAATATTCACAAATGACATATAATTATTTACAAAATTCCAGATAGCTAGGCTGCAGTATTTCCTTTTGTGACATATCTGGATAATATGCATGAGTTTAAAAAGATTACTGTTAAGCAACTGTTTTTTTTTTAATAATAACTTCAAAGCACAAAAACCTTTAGCACAGCAACTCAACAGAAAGTAGAAAGAGTTGAAGCCAAACTTAGGGAGCAGAGATCCTGTAGAGGTATTATATATATTTTGGAAATTTTATGACACTTTACTATAAATCAGAGAAATGATGAAATCAAGAAGCACACAAACAGAAATATTTATGGAGGACTTAAGTATACCAAGGTTAGAGGTACACGAGTCTCAACAATTAATAGTTAAGATAGGAGGAGATGAGATAAAAATGGTGCTATACAATCAATCTGCAGTAGTCTCCAGGAACAGATGTAATTCCTGTATAAGTTTGAAAGTCAGGAGGGAAGAAAGTGATAATGATCCCAAAGGATCTTTTTATCAATATTTTATAGGTTCATAGGTTCATTGATTAGTACTAGGCTAACTGCCTTTGTGGACCACTTTAAGCCTAGCCAATTATCCCATGTTTGAATTAAACCCTACACCTTGTGTCTCTAAGGTAAGCACTTTAACCATTATATTAACCTCCCAAGGTATCTACAGACAGTAAAGACTTATCAGACCCAGTTTCATATAGACCTATTTCAATTTTAAGCCATGATTAGAAAATGTGTTTATGTCTATATTAGCTAAAAGGATGAAAAAGGTATTGCCAAAATTGATAGATATGGATCAATGTGTTTTTTTGTGGAGGGGAGGCAAACATTTGACAATATTAATAGAACAATGATGATGATCTATAGGGAAGCAGAATGTAAGAAAATGCCATTGTTGTTAGTGGCTCTTGATTCACAGAAAGCATTCACCAGAGTAAGCTGGGATTTTAGGAGTAGGGAAAATGTTTGCATTCCCTGATAGAATAATATGGTTAATTAGGAGGATATATGAGGGATCAGAGGCATGAATTAAAGTGGGATGGCTCCTGTCTAAGTTGTGACCTCTTTTCTCTTTGTTATTTGTCTTATATTTAAAGCCATTGGCAAGAAAATAACAGACTCAGAAATTCAAGGATATAATCGGTAAGGTAATCAAAAAAATTAGCTTTACTTGGAGATAATATTATTTTGTACCTGATAAAGCCAGAATAGGATATTTCAGTGTTGTGGAACATTTTCAGACAGTTTCAACTCTTTTGGCGATATAAAATTAATGAAGATAAAACAAAGGCTATAGCTGCAAATTATGTACCCACACGTAAATTGGTTCAGTAACACCAATATTCGGGATGCAGATCTTTAAGAATAATAATGACAGCCATACAAAATATTATATTAAAATGCAGCAGAAAGTATAAGATCATAGGAAGTTACTAGGCTTTTGGCCCTGAGGCCCTTATAAGCCTAGCCAAGAGTTTAGCCCATGTTTAGACAAGTCAGCACCCAAAGCCCCTGTCCAGCAGGGACACAGGTGGAATCCCAGGGGTATTTGTTCTGTTTCCCATACAGTTATCCAGGTTGCGCTTAAAAAGGAATAATGAGGTACTGATGTGGAGAAGGAGTCTATTCCACAGATGGGGTAGTCTCTGGGATATAAATCAGTCCCACCAACAAATCTTACTGATGTCACAGACCAGATTGACGTTGCTCGTGTAGGTTACTCGAGTGGAGTTTGACTTGCAGATATGCAGCAGTCCCATCAAGGTGGGGTCTCAGATTGCTCTGTATGCCAGATAGAGGTCACCTCTGAGGAGTCTGTATAAAACTGAGTAGAGGGACAGGGCTTTTAGCCTATCCTGTGTAGAGTGGATGTATGAGGCCCTGGATTCTCCTGGTGAGGAGCCTCTGTGGTCTCTCCAGCTGGTGCATGTGCTTTGCGAGGTACATGCCGAAGCGGGCATTGTACTCAATAACTGGCTTTATAAGGGAAGAATACAGGGATGTTATGACCTTCTTGTCAATGGATGAGATGCCCTTATTTATGAGGTGGGCCATGTAGAAAGCTTTCCTTGCAATGGACGCAACATGGTGGTCAAAAGTCAGGTTGCTATCAACCTGGGTGCCCAAATCCCTCACAACTGATTGCGTACTTAGGATGTTGTTATTAATGTGATAATATGTGGGGACATCACTCTCCCCAAAAGGGATGATGATGCATTATTTGGCATTCAGCTTGAAGCCATGTTTCTGGCACCAGTCATTTGCTTGGCTGAGACCCTCTTGGAGGATGCCCACATCATCTGAGGAATTGATGACCGGGCCCAGCTTGCAGTCATCTGCAAACTTGGTCAGCTATAGCCGACTGGTTTTGACCTGCACCTCAGCGATGTATATCCCAAATAACAGAGGCCCCAAGACCAATCCCTGGGGTACACCGCTCATTACTGGTCTACTGCTTGAGGTGGCTTCCCCTATTTTGATTAGGTCGGTTCTATCAGTGATTCAGTTTGCTACCCATCTGATAACATATGGATTGATGCCTAGTTGAGAGAGTTTATCTATTATGCCTGAGTGGGGAATAGTGTCAAAGTCTTTGGCCAGTTCAAGACAGGCAGTGTGCACCATCTTCCCCTCATTCATGGCTTTGGTGACCATCTCAAAGAAGTCAACCAGATTAAACAAACATAACTTCCCCTTGACAAAGCCAAACTGTGTGGGGTCAAGTGTTTGGAGGTTGCCAATGTCCCTGTTAATGAGGTCCATGATAATCCATTCCATGGCCTTGCAGATCAGGCTAGTTAGGCCGATGGGTCTATAATTTTCTGGATCAGTGGACGCCCCATCTTTGTGTAAAGGGATGACAGTGGCTGTTTTCCACTTGACTGGGACAAAGCCAGTACTCAGGCTTTGGTTGAATAGGGTGTCTAATGGTGCTGCAAGTTCATTGTAGGATGCAGCCTGGGATGTTATCGGGTCCCATGGAGGCTGTATTTTTTGCCTTAGAGAGGAAAGTCAAAAATTCTAAAAAGTAAGCCAATACGAGAATAGTGAAAGACAATTTTGCTAATAGGAATGACTGCAAGTTGGGGTACAGAGAACAGGCAAGTGACGGCTGGAATTTACTGGAGAAAACTGGCAAAGAAACCAAATTATAGGGATCAAATAACTGGACAGGGAAAGGTAATAGAATGGGACAAAACCAAGAAGACATTTGGACTGCGGGCTATAGACTGCCTTCCCTATCAGGGACTGATATCAGAGTATAGGCAAAGAGGAAGAAATAGGAGAATCCTAACTGAAAGTCCTGCTCTGGTATAGTTTTTAGTTGAATCTAGAACAGAAGTTACTGATAAAAAGGGCTGATTAGTACAGCATACAAAATATTGCATGGTAATTATAAGAATCAACCAGAGGAAGTTAGAAAAGATTGGGAAGTGAGATTGAATAAGCAATTCACAAGGCAACAATAGCATGACATATGTATGGCTCACAAGTATATAAAAAAGTTTAAGAAGTTTACAATTTTTGCTTCGAAGTGTTTGCATAGGTATTTTTCTACTCCAGGCAGACCCAAAATAATTTTTCCTTGGATAAATGACCATCAGATAGATGGCAAATGTTAGAGGTGTGATGAGGAAGAAACAGCTAACTGTGAACATATGTTCTGAGAGTATAATGAGTTGGCAGACTTTAAAAATTCCCTACAGAGTACTATGTCAGAAATATTGAGTGAACAAATGGGTATAACTAATGAGATGAGTCTTTTGAGCTAAAATCAGGATCTGAATTGCACAGATTTAATTAAGCTTAATTCTGGTGGCTGCCAAACAATAATTTACTAGAAAATGGACATCAAAGTATAAACCAACTGTATTTAGTGTACTGGATATTGCAACATAGATCAAAGAACTGGAGATCTTTTGAAAAAGGAAGGAGCAAATTACATAGAAATAAATGGAAATTGTGGGAACAGTACATGCAGAATGATGTTCAGCAGGAGGAGGAGTGAGGTTTAAGGGAAGGCAGGAATTTAGCAATTTATGTAGTTTTGGACAGATAATAGTCATAAAAAGGAACATATGTGATGTATTATGTGTGTAACAGGAAAAAGTTAATATTTTTTTCTATTATATTAATGCATGTTTACCTGTGTCTTAAGTGATAATTTAATAAAGGTGTTAGAAAATAGTGGGAATAGCCATTACTTTCCCCTAAAACACCTCATTCATGCTGGTAACAATTAGGGAAAGAAATTATCTCCCAAGGACGTTGGAAGACCAGTCTTCCTCAGGGATATTTCAAGAGACCTATTTTGCATGTATTGAAGGCTGATTAACAGGATTAGCTGTCTGTAACAATTTATTACCTAAGATAAGAAAACCATCCTTACCTATAGATACCACATCTTCAGGTATACAATGTTTAACTTTTTCTGAGGCTGACTACAAGAGGAATCTGTGTCCATTCATGAGTTCTCTTCTGGACACACTTAGTAGCATCCCCTGTAAAACTCTGTGTCCCAGTAAAGATGGTTCTCCCATGCCCATTCCAGTCACTGGGGTGGCTGAAGTGGACATCACTAACCTTCTAGGGTGTGGTGGCTGAAAGAACTACACCAGAGGATGCCAGACAGAAAAGTAAGCAGTTTGAAGAATAATAAATGGCCATGTAAGTTCATTCATTATCTGTTAATGTGCACACCTAGCCCACACAGTCAGCAAGGGCTCTCAGGTAAGTTTTTTTTTCCAGAAACTGAAGAAGTTGGATTAGCAGGAACTGGGTAAATATCCATGTTGTGACTGAGAAGGAAGAGTTGCATATGGTTAGGATCACTGGAATGAGTCAGAAGGTAAATTGTCAAAAGTCTACACAAGCAGCATAGAGACACGTATCCTTAAAGACAGGCAAGTCCCCTAAAACACCTTAATCATACTGGTAACAATTAGGGAAAGAAATTATCTCCCAAGGACGCTGGAAGACCAGTCTTCCTCAGGGATATTTCAAGAGACCTGTTTTGCGTGTATGATACAAGCAGTACACTACAATCCTGTCAGAAAGCCTTTAGAAGTAAAACTAGCTTGACAGAAATAAATGGACCATGAGTTGTCACAGCATGAACATAAGCCCTACATGCCCTGTAAATTTACAAGCCATTCACTAAAGTTCAGTCAGAAACGATTAGAAGTAAAATTAGTTTGGCAGAAAAAATGGCAATAAGTGGTCACAGCATTAACACAAGCACTACATATCCTGTAAATGCACATACAATACAATAAAATCTTGTTAGAAACTCCTCAGAAGTAAGAATTAGTCTGATAAGGACATCAAGTATTGCAGCTACATGGCATCTGAATGTCCATGACTTTTTTACTTTTTAAGCCTTTATGATTACATTCAGGCCAATAAAGCCAAACCCCACTAGCTGTGGGCATGCAGGTTTCTACCATGAAAATTCAGAAGCATGTAGCTGAAACACTTGATGTACTTAATAGGTCATTTGCATATATCCCATGGGCCTCCACTATAGGAGGTTTAAGGTATCACACAGTGAAAACTCTAGCTTGGCTGTTTTTTTTCTCACAGTTATATATAATTTAATTACAACAACATAATGCCCACCTCTATCCCCTTGTAAAAATCATGGAAATACATACAGAAAATCAGTTTCTTAAATAAAAGCTCAATCACCATTCAAGTGGAATCTTGGAATAATAATCACTACTGCAAAACCCTCTTATAGTGTGTCCAATCAGATTTTAAGGACATTGTTTATACTAATGCATCTGTTAAGCCCTGGCATAATAATGGTATTAGTCCTTAACTGCCAAACCATTTCCCTTCTTTCAAGGGTTGTTTTCCAGTCACATCTCCCTCATCTATAAGCCTTGGCTTAGTAAATGAAGTACAGCTTCTTCAAAGTCAAAGTCAGCATAAGAATTTCATTGTTAATTTATTGATTTGAGATATCCATCACTGATCTCTTATTTGTTATGTTATTTCAAATCACAAAGGAAAATACACATGCTCTTCTGGTGAACTAGAACTACTGTATTGCCATCCTGTTTAAACAAAATAAAAACAGAAAGCAAAGTGAAATTATATGCATCAACCAAGAAATAACACTCCAAAGGCATTCAAGAAAAATCTAAAAAACAAAGTATATGCTCACCAGAAACTGGCCACTAGGAAATACAAGCATTTATTCTTGAGTTCATGTTTCTAAATCAATCTCTTAAAAACATTAATTGCATTAAAAACATACAATCAATCAATAATGAAAAATGCTTCCTAAAACTAAACACATCGAATAACTACAATAAAAATGCATTTGTAAATGATAGATATAAATTCATGATAAACATGCATTTAATACTCATTAAAAACCTACAATAATATCTAATATTGATTAATAAATTCTAACTTTTAAGACTTTATAATTTTGCTGCCCTAAATTTCAAAATGCTCATAATACACACTCTGTCATTAATACCCAGAAAACAAGTGGCATCCAACCATAACTGCCAAAACAATTCTTTATATTCTAGTTTCCCATGGTCTGCCCCTAGTTCTTGTGGGGACTTTTTTCTAATACAAAAAATAAAAACCTATTAAAATTATTGCATGCTACAGAGTGTCTATACAAAGTGTTTCATATATCCTTTCTTTTAATATCATACATGTGCTTATGGATATGTTTATGTAATTTCTCTTTCTATCTTGCCTATATAAAATGCACTACAAGACAGACAAATAGCTATGTATACTACACTGAATGTATTGCAATCATATCTACCTGAACATGAAATAGTTTTGGAGTATGTACTAACTGCAACATAATATATCACTTACACCTCACATACTTTGACATACAATCAATTACTTGTGTTGCTGTCTTAATTCCTTCCTTGTTATACTCTAAATGTTTTTAATATTGGAGCTGCAATTATAAATAACTTCTGGCACCTCACCTAATATACTCTTGGTGGTGGAGTCAAATGCTGTGGTCCAATTTTTATTTATTATATTTCTAAGAAGTTACTGTCTATATAAAATTTTAGAATCAAAGACATATATTTATCTCTGTGTTTTGTCTATAAAGATACTTCATTATTTTTAATTACAATCTCTCCAGATAAAAATCGGACTGAACCTATTCCTTGGCTGTCTTTGACAACTTCACCCAAGACATTTTGTAAATAGATCTACTAGACAACCACATTCTTTAAACTTCTGTGATTATTTTCTGACTTTATCTAAAAATTGTTATCATCAGAAATAAGGTAAGAAAATCTTGCAAACTGTCATTTGACAATTCCTTCCTTTTAATGGAAAGGGTTGCCAAATTTTAAGTGCAAGTATGTGTTTGAAAATGTTGTTTTCTTATAAACAGTACAGCTATATACATCATCATCCTTTTTATTTACCTTAATATCTAGAAATTCTATATGTACATTTCAAAAATTTCACAGTTGATCATAAATATTCAATAAATTATTTTGCTTTAGCCACTGTCCATGACCACATGATGAATATGTCATCCAAAAAATGGGCATACATTCTGATGTCTTTGCAAAATTCAGAGGGCTATATGACCTCTCATTTCCAAAAATGCAAAACTGTATTTGTATATAGAGGGGCTCCTGAAGCCGCCCCCACAGCAATCTCTTATATTTGATGGAAGTATTGGCTCTCAAAATATATGAAGTTGGATGTGAGGACAATAGCTATGAATTCCATTAATAATTAAACATCTCTGTCTCATAGATCTTTTACTCTATTCAACATACTTCCAAACCAGTCAAGTCTCACATTGTATGGAACACAAGTGAACACAACTACATCTGCTGCCATAAAAATGTCATCACTATTAAATTCTACTTCTCTCAATAATAACAAGAAATGTCATAAGTCTTTCAAGACTACCTGATTGTTGAAAAACATACTTTTCAATTTATTATTAATGAAAGTAGCTAACAGCTCAGTCTTTGAGCCTGTAGCTGACACAACAGGTCACACAGGGCGATCTTAAATTGATCTGAATTCAAAAAATCCATCATTAGTACTATGTTGATTATATAAAAATAAGTTATGACCTACCATAACGTTCCATGTTAGTTGTCTTCTTCTCGCCTTCTTTCTTGCTGGTTGGGTTCAGAGTCGATCCTCGGCTCCGACTCGGCCATCTTCAAAAGCTCGAGAGCTGTTTACTGGCTCGAGGCCACCCCATATCCCATGATGCCTGGCACTAGATACCCAGATCTCGTTTGGTAAGTCTAACTACAGACATAATAAGGAAAGGATCCTATCCTGGAATGTATAAAACCTACCAGAGAGGCTACTAGGCAGAAAAGAATAGCCAGAGAAGACTCAGCCAGTGAAAAACCATAAGGAACTCTTCTCAGTCTACTAGGACAGGGGGATGGAGGGTGGGATGCAAGAAAGAAGGCGAGAAGAAGACAACTAACATGGAACGTTATGGTAGATACATAACTTCTTTATGTTAAGTTGTCTATCTCACCTTCATTCTTGCTGGTTGGGACAGTGTCCCTAGCACCTAAAATCCTGGGTGGCTCACCGGAACAAACTCTTCAGAACAGTGGAACCAAAATCAGCTCTGCTCCTGGAAACCACATCCAACTTATAATGCGAAATGAAAGTATGTGGGTTGGCACACATAGCCGCAGCACAAATAGATTCCATGGGCAACCTAGCCTGAAAGGCCACAGAAGTGGCTAAAGCTCTGGTGGAGTGACCTTTTTGTTTAACAGGCAATTCTTTATTCCTCAGTTGATAGATAAATGTGATGACAGAAGTCAGCCACCTAGACAAGGTTACTTTTGAGACTGGAAGACCTTGTTTACCCTCAGCATACGAAAGGAAAAGTTGGTCCGATTTCCTGATGTCCTTAGTTCTATGCAAATAAAGGCGTATTTGCATGTGAACATCTAACTGATGCAATTTATATTCCACCCTGTTGGATTGGTTGGGAAAAAACACAGGAAGGTCTATGGACTGATTCAAGCTATTCTCTGAAGAGACCTTAGGAAGGATTAGTCCTGAGAGCAACCCTGTCATTGTGGAACACTAGGTACGGAGAACGGGTACAAAGAGCCTGAAGTTCCGAAACTCTTCTGGCTGAAGTAATAGCTACCAGAAAGAGGGTTTTCCAAGAAAAACTTCAAGGAACAAGATGCTGCAGGTTCGAATGGGGGCAAACTTAGAGAAGCTAAAATCAAATTTAGATCCCACGGAGGTGGAGGATCTCTCACTGGAAGACTGAGTAGAGTGGTCCCTTTGAGAAAGGCTTTACATTGCTTATGAGACATGATATTATTTTCCGACAGGCCAATGTGAAAATCTGAAATTGCAGCTAACTGAACTCTAATTGTAGTGGAAGTGGATCCAGCATGAAAGAGTTCCGCAAGAAATTCCAAAATGTGGTGTACAGGGGCTGAAAAGGGGTATATACTCTTAGCCTCTGCCCAGGAAGAAAAACGTTTCCACTTACTAACGTATGTTTTTCTAGTCGTAGACTTGTGTGATAATGAAATAATTTTGCACACAGAGGGGGAGATATCAGGAAGCCTGGCTAAAGTTGGAAGTGGAGCAACCAAGCAGTGAGCTGGAGAGATTGCAGGGATTGGTGCAGCTCGCCCAATTGATGGATCAGAAGGTCTGGAACTAGGTCCAGAGTCCAAGGCTGCTCGAGAAGATGATGATGCAGGAACGGGAACCATATTTGTCGAGGCTAGTAAGGAGCAATGAGGATCATTTTGCAGCCCAATATGGTAGCTTTCTGTATTAGTTTCGGAATTAGGGGAAACGGAGGGAATGCATAAAGATGTCCCTGAGGCCAATCGTGGACTAGAGCATCTCTGGGGGAATGTCTGGGAATTGGAAGGAGAGAGAAGAAATTGCTGCACTTGCTGTTGAAGGGGGTGGCAAAAAGGTCGCAGCAAGATTGGCCCCATTTGCGGAAGATTTGGTCTGTAACTACCTGGTTCAGAGACCACTCGTGAGGCATGAGAATTGCTCTGCTCAGCCTGTCTGCTATGACGTTGGACCTCCCAGGGATGTGCGTTGCGATCAGAAAGCATTGGGAAGAGATTGCCCACTGCCAGAGTCTGAGTGCTTCTCAACATAGGGGGTAGGAACTAGTTCCGCCCTGCTTGTTGATGTACCACACTACTGACATATTGTTCGTTTGAACTGCAATGGTCCCAGTAGGCAGAGAGTCCTGAAGAGCTTGCAACAATAAGAGCACGGCCCTCATCTCCAAGACATTTATATGCAGATGGTACTCATGAGGTTGCCAGGTGCCTTGGACTGTTCTGCCCTGATAATGCCCCCCCACCCAATCAGGGAGGCATCCATGGTCACCGTAGCAACTGGAGGGGGGAGTACAAATGGTCTGCCGTGGGACACTGATGTGGAGACCATCCACCACGCAAGGTGCTTCTTGCATGCTTCTGTGATCATAATCATGTAAGACATGGGAAGCTGCTGGAAGGACCATTGGGTGAAAAGAAGCCACTGGAGAATCCTCATGTGAAAACGAGCTAGAGGAACGAGTATGATCACTGCTGCCATGAGACCCAGAGTTTGGAGGACAAACCTGGCTTGAATTCCTTTGCATGCTAATAAAATCTTCATATGTTGGTGAATCACTAATACCCTGTCTGGTGGAAGGCTCGCTGACATGTCTCTTGTATTTAAATTTGCGCCTATAAAGGTGATAGATTGACAGGGTGACAATGCAGACTTTTCGAAATTTATTGTGATACCTAGCCTTGAGCAAGTCTCGACAGTGCAGTCTCTGGCTCGCAGAAGGTGATGCCTGGTGGTAGCAGTGAGGAGCCAGTTGTCTAGATATGGAAACACCTGGAATCCTTGCCTTCTCAGGTGAGCAGTAACTACTGCCATACATTTGGTGAACACCCTGGGGGCTGTGGTGAGACCAAAGGGCAGAGCTCTGAACTGATAATGGCTGGCTCCCAGCCGGAAGCGAAGGAATCTTCTGGAGCGTCTGTCCATTTTGATGTGGTAGTACGCATCCTAAAGATCTACAGAGCACATCCAATTGTCCTGACCCAGGAAGGGTAAAATGGACTGTAGTGTGATCATCCGAAACTTCGTTCTTTGTACAGACCTGTTCAGTCTGCTAAGATCCAGAATGGGTCTCCAGTCACCTGTCTTTTTTGGTACCAAAAAGAACCTTGAGTAAACTCCGGACCCTTGTTGGTCTACTGGGACTTGCTGGATGGCCCTTTTTCTTAGCAGATTTGAGACTTCTTGAACTGCTTGGTCCCTTAGATTGGGTGGAACGTCTGGAAGGGACTTGTTTAACCTTAAGGGGGTGCGAACAAAGGGAATTCTGTAGCCTCCAGATATAACAGACTGTACCCATTTGTCTTGTGTTATGTTTTGCCAGGCTCTTGGGTACAGCGATAATCTTCCCCCGACTGCCTCCAGAGGTGGGCAGCCGGGCAACCCTTCAGGGATGCTGGAAGGGCTTCTCAGAGATGGATACTCTGCTGCCCTGATTTTGCAGACCCCCTCTGCCACAAGGGCGGTGTCTATTATTGTTTCCTCCTCTGCCCCTGGATGGGAACTCACCACGTGTGTCAGGCAAGGCTCCCTGGTATTTCCGGAACCACATCTTTCCACTCTTCTGACCCTTGGGATATGATCTGGAAGGAGTGGAAAAATGGAATCCCACGGCAGAGAGAGTCTTGCCTTCCTGCTCACACCTGGTAAGGGTGTCCTTCACCCGTGATCCAAAGAGAGAGGAACCATCAAAGAGGGTGTTGGTGAAAGACGCTCTGAAAGGTTCCGCAAAGTTACATAGCCGCATCCAAGCATGCCTCCTTAGGGCAACGCCTGTGCCCATGGCTCTACTCGCACCATCGGCTGCATAAGAAATGAGCCTCATGGAGGAGTTCACCACTGAATTAAGAGTCGCCAGCTGGGAGGCTGCCTTAGCCTGGGCCCCCTCAGCTGATGGATCTTGGAGGGTATCTCCAAGCTCTTTAAGGAGATCCCTTTAAAGATGGGTAAAGTGGCACAAATAATTCAGAGACCTCATGGAAAAGGTCGCTGAAGAGAACATCCGCTTCCCATATCTGTCCATCATCCTGGACTCCTTGTTAGGGGGATGGACAGATGAAGTTTCAGCCAACTCCTTCTTTGTGGCCGTTGCTACCACCATGGCATCAACGAGAACACCTTTGGTCAAAAACTGTTTATCCTGTGGTGCAGTTATAAATTTAGCGGGTCTTCTGGGGGTCGGTTCCACTGTGTCTGGAGCTGACTACACCTTCCAAGCCACCACAGACATCAGTGGGTCGAAAGGCGGAGACACCCAGGAGTTGAAAGGTCGGGATCAAAAATGCATCCAGGAATACTGACTCATCCTCGGAAGGGCTTAGGGTAGTCCAGTTCCCCCTCTGCCTAAGCATCTCAAGGATGTCTGAGAAGGAGACATCTTCAGAGGGGGATCTCGGGGACCCTTCCAAATCCTCTAAGTCGATATCTGATGTGACAGACTCCGGGGAGTGAATATGCTTCCTCTTGCATTTCCTCTTATGAGGTGGCTCCTCTGAATGATCAGGGGAGGCCTCGGAAGAGGAAGATACACCCAAGGGGGTGCCCTGGAGCGTTGGTTCCCCACGCTTGGGGTCTGGAGGAGGGGCAGAAGCAGATGCCGGCACCATAGTGGGAGGAGCCGATGGGGATGATCGTGGGGCTGACTCAGGGGCCAGCACACTCCTCATGACCTTGAAGGCGTCCCTGCTCAGATGCAGAGAAGGCTCCAGTTCCGAAGAGATCAGAATCCCTCTCTGCACCGAGGGGGATGGCTCCAAAGCCGATGTAGGAGCCAAGCTCACCTGCGCCGAAGCTCTGAGGGGGAGAACGGAGTCGGACAAGGGTCCGATGCCACTCGCCCCCTCGGAGCCGACGAGGGAGTCTCAGCGCCCAGACCCGTTTAAGGATGGTACCAAGGAAGTGATCGGAGCTGACGACGGAACCGAAGGAGAAGGTATCGGTGCCGACGGTTCCACGACTCGAACCCCAACGAACTCCAGCTCCGAGCTCAAGGGAGGAGTCGGAGGAGGAATAACTGCAGACATGGACGGAGCCAACACCTGATGAGGGGGACTAGACAACATTTTTGCTAGGGCCTGTGATTTCAACAGCCTACTGACCACTCTCTCCACGTCGTGACCTGAAAGCCTTGAGGACCGAGAAGAGTGGGAGGACCGATGACTGTGCTCTGATTGGAGCAGAGGAGACCTCGGAGCCGAGCATTTCAACTCCAGGGAGGGAGACCTAGATCTCTTTCAACTCCCTGATGGCTCCGAAGTGTGAGTCGGGACTGACTGGGAGACAGGCACATCGGTTCCGGCCGGAACCGAGGCAGAAGGAACAGCTTCACCCAACGACGGCTCCGAACTGGGAGCCAAAGATTTAGGTGGCTTAGAGGTCTTCACGGGCTGAGCCTTAGCTGGTGAATCCTGCTTAAGTAAACCCCGTAGGATTAACAAATTTTTACGCTCCTGCAGGTCTCTTGGGCTGAAAGCATGGCAAACCGAACAAGAGTCCTGCAGGTGCATGGTGCCCAGACAATAGACACAAGAAGTGTGACCATCTGTCAGAGACATCTTCTGACAGCATGAGTCACACTTCTTGAATCTGGACATCTTGGGATCCTTGGACATCCCTGAAAAAAGGTGGAACACCAAGAACAAGACACAAAAAATAGGAGATAATAACTATCACACACACTAAAGTTACCACACCCAAAAAACAGCCAAAAGAAATACTAACAATATTCTATGCTACCCACAAGCAAATAAAACTAACTAGGTAAATACTAATTTTTTTTTTTTTTTTTTGAAGAGAAAAAAGAAAGGGTTAACCTCTAATTTAAATGGCTACCTACGTGAAGAAAGTGAAGGGGGTGGAGAAAACTCTCTAACTAAAATGAGTTTTCTGAAGGGAAGGGGAGGGATTCAGGAAGAAATTATAGGTACAACAAAGATATACTGAGAAAAGTTGTAACTACAACTAACAATCTACACTAACAAACCCTCACAGTTTTTATCAAAATACAGATAAAATAATGAAAATATACGACCTGAGCCAGTAAGACAACCTCGCAGCAGAAGCGGCAAATGAGATCTGGGTATCTAGTGCCAGGCATCATGGGATATGGGGTTGCCTTGAGCCAGTAAACAGCTCTTGAGCTATTGAAGATGGCTGAGTCGGAGCTGAGGATCGGCTCCGAACCCAACCAGCAAGAATGAAGGTGAGATAGACAACTTAACATCAATTCATTCAAAAAATAATAAATTTTGGAATAAATAACATTTATCCGATTCTTAGATGTAGGTTTATAGTCATCACTATTTGAAAGAAGTTGCATAATTTTAGAGGAATTCATGATCACAACCCTCTTGTCTGGTCTCATTATTCTAATGTTTTTATTATGTGATAAGTCAAACAAAAATTGCTATTATGAAACAGACAAATTGTTCCTGTAGACCTTCTTTTTTTAAAAATATTGTCATATGTTCTGTTTCATATGCCCCATTCAAAAAATCATTCATCTTGTTGTGTCTTTCGGCTTTTCGGTTAGGGGTCGCCACAGCGGAACTCCGGTCAGCTAATGATTGGTAGTTGATTTTTACGTGCCGAGTTACCAGCCCTGACGCACAACCTTCAACGAAGGTACGCCCATTCACGCATGTCTCCACGCAGAAGACGCTCTAGCTGAGAATCGAACCGGACAGCGTCTTACTGTGAGGCGACAAAAATACTCTCTCTTTTATTCAGAACAGTAACATTTAATTATGACCATTGTTGAACATTAACTCTAAATTCAATTTACAAGCAAAAATTTCAGGGAGATAAAAGTCTCAGCAATTTCTGATTTGTGGGCAAGAACAAAAAAAAAACCTTTTTGAAATAAATCAAAATGATTCTCACCTATGTCCAAAGAACTAAGTTGTATATATTGAAGCATTCACGTGTGTACATTGCTCAATGGACAGATGAAGCATTTACTAATCTCATCACTGGTTCTTCTTCCTTGTCTATTTCACAGCCTGATGGGGTGATCTAAATTGCATGTTGTCGCTTTATGCTGTTTTTGTTCCTTAAGCATATCGAGTATTTTGGAACAAAGTTCTAGTCTGAGAACCAACTATTACTACAGAGATCTATATTGTATCTTCATATCATGTCACTGCTGCAGACGGCCCTGTTGCTTCCTGAAGAATGGTTTCTTGGGAGTTGAAGACTTTCAGAAATGAGGTTTCAATATGTAAAATATCTGCCTGCTTTTATCTTTCCTCTCTTTAAATTAATACATCCTCTGTGCTGATATGAATATCCAAATTGTCAGCCTTGATATTTTTAGAAAATGATCGGTTCTTTAGTCACATATGCCTCGTCACAGTAATAGCAATATCCGCAGAATGTAGAGAGGCACATTTTTAACAAGACAACATATTTCATTTGCATTGACGAACAATTGGACAAAACAAATTGATCTGATTAGTCAGCACAGCATCTTAATACAAATTGCATATTGTATATAGAAACATGTGATGTTATAGATTGTATACATAGGCAATTGTATATAGTTTCCTTTGTAAATAGTTGACTAGTTGATTATGTTATATTATTTTTGTTTCATTATTTATGGTTCAATCTATTTGAAGATATGGAAAAAAAATTTAATAAAAATTTATTTGAGTAAAAAAAGATTGTTTACATGAAGAACGAAAAAAGAAAATATCAGTTATTATCAAACTGTTCTATAGAAAGGGAAACCACAGCTGGATCATTCTTCGTGCTCCAGTATATGTCTTGTGTATTAGCAGGATCTCTAGGTAATGTATAAGCCATGAAAGTGGTTCCTTTCATTAGCCACTGATAAATCTAGAAAAGGCTAAACAAGAGGAAGGATAGATTATGGGTGAGGTTTTTAACATCTAAAAAACATATAATACATTTTATGAAGGAAGGGGGACTCCTCATTTCCCTATCTGTAGAACTCCCACATGAAATTATGGTTACAATAAATGAAATAAATTCTGATGGAAGCCAGATTAAATAAACTGGAAACTGAATCTCTTCCATATCTTTTAAAAAAACGTCTTCTGTGTAAGAGAAACACAATGGTGAACTTGCAAGAGCTAGTAGGAACAGACTTTGCAGAAAATGTGGGTCACAAATGCACGTGTTAACAAGGATCTTCATCTAAGGACCTCCAAGGACAGGAGAATGTGAGTCCAGCATATGTTCTAGGCCTGGATCATTATAAAATACTATTCTAGGATTCACTGTTGTGCCTAAATCTGTTTTCATCTTAGCACTAGTTCATGGACCTGCAAAATACAGACTTACACAGTATGTTGCTACTGCTTGGTAACCATTTAAAAACCATCATACATATTCTGTAGAAGTGTGCACAGCTCTGTTCCCTAAAGGGACATACATTTCAAGCTCAGAAGAAGCTGATATTACCCCAGCAGTGACTGTTTCAAAAACAGTCACATGTTCAGTAATATTGACACTGACTAGGGTCACAGTCAAGGGTTCATAAAGAATACATGGTCACAGATTGCAGGTTCTCACTAAACATTCTGGTATACTCTACACAGGAATATACAGCTGACCATGAATAATTAAACAAATGATCCAATCCCACTCATGGTGTACTGAGGTGTAATAGACAACTTACTCCACACTTGATACATAAAATGATGACAATGAAGTACCTGATTTCATAGTAGGCCTCCAGATGTGATTCGTAAATATGCCTGATTAGACAAGTACTTAAAATGCTTCAAAGCTAACATTGTGCTAAACTCCTAGTGTGATGCAGTCAAATGGGGTGGTATGGGGGCAGTCTGGGAAGAGAAGCTTCTGGGTGGGGTGGGGGGCAACTGATAAGAAAATGTCAGCAAGTACGCTGGGCTCCCTCATAAAAACTAAGGGTGCAATAAAAACATATTTTGTTGCAGTACATGGGCTGTTTATTAATTGCGGCCACAGCGTTTTGCTGCCATCCATGAATTTATTTTATGTAGCCAGCCATAGTATTGTGCAGCCTCTTTATCTCTCTCTCTCTCTCTGACATGGATGCAGATAGTCTGCAGAACAGTGAAATAATTTGCATAACACAGAGCCGTAAATCATGCATGAAGTCATAAATCCCTCATGCCTTACTGCACAATGCTACTATGATGGTACTATAACTTTTGCAAGTCTTAGTGCCACACCACAGCAACGCATTATAAGGAGTAAGTGACATATCTTTTGCAGGACCCATACTGTTCACAAATCTCACCCTTCATCTTTTTCTCCTTTGTAACCAATTAATGTTGTAGTGGCAGTCTTCAAGGGTGTTTCTCCATTACAGTCATTGTTTTATGGATTTTTTTTACTTAGCTTTGTCACTATCTTTGCCTTGCTTTTCAGGTCATTCTTTAAATTCACTAAGCTTTTTACATTTCTTAGATTAACTTTCTAACTTTTTATTAGACTTCACCTTAACTACACAGACACTTATTTTTCAGCTTCTTTCTTTTCTCTTTTATATTCCTGAAGAGAAAAGCTTTTAAGATTTTAATTTTTCTAATCTTTCTTTATTCCTAAATCTAGTACAGCACTAACACACTGTCAAACAGAGCTCCCAGACAAAACAGTACAGTGAATACAAATATTAAGGGCATTTTCTTCCCATAGGCAGTTATTTATTGACGAAAGTGATGATTGTGTTTCTTTCTAGTAAATTCACATATAGCATCAGTGTAACAATTTCCTAAAATTATTAAAAAGTGGGATCAGTTTTACTTATCATGTGGAATTTACACCAGACCAGGTGATTTTTTTTCAGTGGAAACCAAATTTAATAGACTAATGGTTTTGAAGATGTGAGAACACATAAATATGGTGTACAGTGAGTCAATTTTACATGGGTTAAATGCTCAGTGATAATGGCAGAGCAGATGCATGAGACAGATACTACCCTTTCATAGTGGGGCATTCAACAACTTGAAAAAAGGTGGACAGCAAGTGACATTAGTGTTTAAAAAGCCAGATGTTACAGTACTAGTTCCATGAATGCTGCATAAACAGGGAAACAGAGAAATGATACATTATGTTTGAGAACAAACAAATTTGTCACGGGACATCTTAATTAGGTGGGGTAGAGAAGCAGGTAAGGGAAGGTTGGGGTGGAAGGGTTTGGTAGGGAAGGTAAGCTGGATAGGCTTAGGTAGGGACAGCAAAGGGTTTGTTTTTGGTTGGATGAAAGTAGGAAGTAAAGTAAGTGTGGGGTGGGACTTAGGGTAATTTTGAGTATTGGTAGCTGGTTAGGGAGCACATTTTGGTGTGATCTTGTTACAAGTATCATGTCCTGACGACCTCATAGGTACCTGGGAGTAGGTAGGCCTTGGATCAATACTGGTGGGAGAATCACACTTTGTAGCTATGTTTATGGATGGGCAGGAAATTACAATGGGGGCAGTGGGAGGACTCAGCAATTGTAGGGTTCTGAATGCTGGTCCAATTAGGTACAGCAATTCTAGATGTTAATTTAATTTTGGGGAGGCGGCATAGTTAATAATCTTAGAGCTACAAGAGAAGTCCTGAGAAGGGTTGATATGTTTAATATTTTGCCAGGGTTGTTAATTAATTTGCTAATGGAAGTTTTGCCAACCCTTCTTGGTCATTGTTTTGCCTTCATGGTAGTCGAAGAAGTGGATGATTTTAAAACCACCACGAAAAAGTAATAAGAGGGGGTTATGAGTTTAATCACAGAAGTTTTAGCATTGAACTTTCTGTACTGGCTGACTGTATGGCAGTACCAAAGTCTTATTGTTGTTGCTGTGCACAGCTCTCAACAAAATAGGGGACAAATCCAGAAATAATTAGGGACACTTTTAATATATTTGTACTATTAATTCGAGACATGGACAGAGTAACAGGATATGAATTAGGTGAGGGTTGGGTGTCTTGAAAGTTTTGCATACCCTTTCCTTGAGGCACACCAGGATTTTGAATGCACAAACAGGGTAATGGTGGGATGTTATCTTGGCAAGTTAAGAGTTCATTGGTGGTATGCAAGTGGAGCTGAACAACTAGAGTGAGTGAGTTGCAGCTGATGTTCTTGCCTATCTGGTGGTTTTGTGGCTGTACAAGTGGTTCTCAGACACAGGCAGTTCTAGGCTGGTTTAGATCACAGTTCAGAGGGTGACCACGCTGTTCCCAGTTGATTGAGTAGTTCCAGGTCACAATCCCTGGCCTAGGTGATAATCAGCAGGCTGAGGGTTGCCCGTGAATAACGGTTGAGTCTGCTCATGCGTGGTGGGTTCCTGGAGTCACATACTGTATGTATGTATTTATTTATTTATTTAACAGTTTCAACAGATTGAGTTGGGGGGGGGGGTAGTTGCAGGAGCCTGAAGAGAAGCAGGAAACCTCGACCCAGCTGTATGTGCTACTGGTTATAGCAAGTGCAAGTCTGCTTTTGATTAATCTTTGGAATAGGAAATGCTATTAAAAGTAACATTAGCACTGATTCTGTGCAGTAGTAACAAGTCACTGAGCACAAGTTGGAAGTGGTAGAATAACAGGTTGAGTTAACATGAATGTTCTGAAGGAGGATATTTTATTTTATTACTTATTTTTTTTTTTTTTGCAGGTGCAGGGTATTGCAAGGGCACGGCAGTTTGGGGGGAGGGAGAAGGAAGGAAAAAGAAACAGAGAGAAAGTAAAAAGAAGGAGAAAAGGAAAGAAAATAAAAAAATATATATATAAATATATATATATATATATATATATATATATATGTATATATATATATATATATACATATATATATATATATATATATATATATATATATATATATATATATATATATATATATAAAATAAACAAGATAGGCAATTTTAGGGTTAACATGAGTGTTGTGTTTATTCTGTTTTATCTCTTTGCAGGTGTCAGTGGCTGACCATTGGATGAGATGGCTGATGTCCAGGCATTGTGGCAGAGGAGGGCAGACATTCTGGCACAGGTGGAGGACCTTTTTCGAGAGATGCCAAGCAGTGAGACTACGGAGGCAGTGGAACAGGACCGAGTGAGTCGTAAGAGAAGGCAACCAACAAAAGGCAAGCAGGTGGCCAAAGGCAAGAGAATGCATCAGTCGCAGTACAGCGAGGTGGTAGCGACAGAGGTCTCGACTGTGGAATCAGCACTCTCTGCTCCTACAGGTAATGTTATGGGGTGTGGGTAGGTTTGGTAGGCAGGGGACAGGGGAGGCATAGCTTGGGCGAAGGACGTAGCTGCTCATATCCTTTAACAGAGGTTCCTGTGAGTGGTTTCGGGGCCTGCAGAGTTTAGTGGGAGAGGGGCATGGGTTCAGCAAGCAGAGTTCAGATTTGGATAGTACAGACACGGTTGCTGGTAGTTTGTTATTGTTAGGGGGGAGGCTGACCCTCACTTGGAGGAGGTGGGGTCAGAGTTTGGAATGCAACCAGGCAGTTGATTGACTATCCAGCCTTTGGGGAAGGGGAGTGTGGTGGTTTTGTTGACTCCTCATATACCTTCTTCAGTCAAAGAGAAGATCTGGAAAGGGGAGTACAGTAAACCCTCAGTTAACCGGCACCCACGGGAATTGGTAGATGCTGGATAACTAGTTTCTGGCTGCTTGAAAGTTACTGTTAAAAATAGGCCTGACTAATACTGTACCCTATACAGTTTGTTTGGTTTGACTTTTTCTCAGGTTGGAGAGAGAGGGAATTTACTCCTATCTTCCTTTTTAAAACTCTAAAACTCTAAAAATGTAAAAATGTAAGGTGTGCTTCTGCGAGGGGGGGGGGGGACAGAAAATGCAACACATGAAAATTTTACTGTATGTCTTCAATATTTTTTTGCTGGTTGCTTGAGAGTGCCACTTACTTCAGTTCCGGTTAACAGACAGTTTACTGTATGTGGATATTTTTGATTTAATTGACACAGATGGCATCCAATGTTTGTTGGAAGCTGAGACTGCGAATGGTAAAGACCTCTCGGCAGCATAGTGGCCCTGGGTCAAAGACAGGTGGGGAAAATGTGGCTAAGAATGTGGGAGAATTGGGTGTTGGTATTTGTTTACTATATGGCAGCATGGTTGGAGAGGGATAGTGCACTGACTCATCCTCTCTTGGTGTATTTTTGACAATATGGGAAGCACAACAGCTATAGTCTGGTGGTGCTTGGCTGTGGTAAAACCAGAGATTTTGTAAGAGGACGGCGGTTGATCGGTTCATGCAATGGGAGACATATGGCTGGCCACTATGACTGACAGTTTTAGTACGAGTGTCAAAGGGAATATGATTGGGGGAGAAGGTGTTGGGGTATGTTGGGCCTTTAATGCGGGGAGATGTTCATATATGGCATGTAGGTTCTTGCACACTTGCTCTAAGTGTTCAGTCGACCACCCAGCAGTGCAGTGTGGTAGACACAAGGGTAACTCGGCCAGGCAAGCTTCAGCCTTTTCTGGACAGAATGGGTTAGTGGGACCATCTCAAGGGTTACAAGGTGTGCATGGTAGGGGTAATTTTTGTGGCCATGGGGGGATGTTTTGAGGGGCAAGGGGACAGATTGGGGACACATTTTCCCATTAAAGTGGAGGTCTTGTGGGGCATGCTTCAGCAATACCCACAAGTAGCAGTGGCTCAGGAATTGGTTGAGGGTTTTTCAAGGGGATTTTCTGTTAAAACTAAGTTGGTGGGTGATGGAATAGTTGGGAAAAATTTAAGATCAGTGTGGGGGAGGGAAGATATTTTGGAAGCTTTTGTGGAGAAGGAGTGCGAGGCGGGATGGTTATTGGGCTGATTTGATAACCCCCCCCCATTCACCAATTTTAAGGTTTCACCATTGGGATTAGTGCTTAAAAAGATGCTGGATGAATTCTAGTTGATTCACCATGTGTTTCACCTGGAGGGGAACTTTGTTAATGACTTTATTTCGGTGGAGGAGGCTAAGTTGAGTTATGCATCATTGGATGATGCTGTATGGGTCATTAGAGGGTTTAAAGACCCATGGTTGGTGAAGGTAGACATTGAGTCTGTTTTTTATTGTCTGCCATTTCAGGAGGAGGATTGGCCATTGTTGGGCATGGTGTTGGGAGGTATGTTTTATTTTGACAAAGCCATGCCAGTGGGTTGTTCTGTAGCCTGTTCCACTTTTGAAAAGTTTAGCATGGCTCTATATTGGATCTGGCAGCAGCAGGTAGATAGTCAGAGGGTGGTACATTACTTGGATGACTTCCTGTTGGTAGGTGAGGGGCATGAGGGAGCTTCAGTAGCTAGGCATCAGTTTTTGGGAATGCGTGAGGAACTGGGGGTCCCAATGGCCAGTCAGAAATTAGAAGGTCTGGCAAAGTCATTAGATTTTTTTGGATTGCTGTTGGATACCAAACGTGGATTGTTTTGTTTGCCTGGGGAGAAGATAACCTGGTTAAAAGAAAAGATAGTTTGGATGAAGGCTAGGGACAAAGTGCAGGATAAGGATGTTATGGAACTTTTACAGCTTCTGAATTTTGCCTGAAGGGTTGTTCACCTGGGACATACCGTTTGTAGGTTTGTAGCCTTCTTTTTGAAAGGGGAAAAAAGTAGGCATCACTGGAAAAGAATTGGAAAATTGACTTGTGAAGATTTACCTTTGTGGTTGGTGTTTTTAGAGCAGTTTAATGGCATCACTTTTTGGCAGTTGGATTAGGTAGGGCAATGGAATTTGCAGTTACTAACTGACACGACAGGGGGCATTGGTATGGGGGCACTTTTTGTGGTTGAGTGGTTTGCACTTCCATGGCCAGCCGAGTGGCATGATGATTGGAAGCGGGATGTTGCTTTCTTAGAGTTAATACTGATCTAGGTGGCATCGGTAGTATGGCAGGAATGGTTGTGGGGCAGGAGGGTAGCTTTTAATTCTGACAACATTGCAGTAGTGTAGATTTTACAGGTAAAGATGGCTAATTACTGTTGGTTTTGCGTAACTTAGTCTTACAGAGTTTGTTGATTAACTTTTGTTTTACAGGTGTGCATGTTGCAGGTAAAAAAACAGCAACAATTTAATTATTGTCATGTATTGTTTAGACTAGTTTACTTATTTATATTTAAAAATTGCTTAAGGTAGAGATGTATAGTATTTTATACAGTACACACTACTAATGAATTTTATGTCTTATGTATATTATTTTATTAAGTAGAGTTGTCCCAGTAGGAGGGATGTATGGGTTTTGTATTATTAGCTTAATTGCTTTAGTTTGATTAGAATTTTATGGTCTTTGAGTATGGACACAACTAAAGTCAGAAACTCATTTATATATTATTTGTTATTTTTTTGTTATTATTTACTTTTTCTGACTTTTATATTTCCTCGTATAGGATAATTGAGTATTTTACAAGTTTTTATAATATTTATAAATATATAAACAATGATTATTAATAAACATGTAAGGATGTTTAAATTAACTCAATTAGAAGTAGTTATATGGTATGGGTGTTTTACGCTTTTTGGTTTAGGCTGTGAGGGTATGTATTGGTTAGTTTCGATCAGCTGTTTTAACTAGTAGGGCAGATCAGCTGATTGACGTTCACGTTATATATTGTGTTTTGAATATTTTGATTGTATCTGAAGAAGTCTAGCTATTCAGCCAGACGAAAAGCGCTTAATGTAATACAAAGTCTCTATTTTTTTCCTTGAAGTTTGTGGATTTACTTCTTTTGTAGTGCATGTTGCAGGTGTTATGAATGGGATTGCTGACAGCTTGTCTCGCTTTCAGTTTTCCAAATTCTGGTAGTTGCCCCTGATGGGAGCAGAGGAGCTGGTGGTAGTGGCAGATGAGGTGAGGCAGATTAGGTTGCAGTAGAGGTTGGTGGAACAGTCCTGGGCAATGTGTCTACCAGAAAGGCATATGGTAGGGCGTTGCATAAGTTTGATACATTTATTTTACATTTGCCGGAGGAGGATGGTGTTTGGCCAGAGGAATTGTTGTTGTGATATTTATCTTGGGCTAGTGCACAGGGTAGGGGGTGCAATCAGTTAAGGTAGACTTAGCGGCAATTAGTGTATATGTTCGTGTGGCAAGACTGCGGGATTTCACTAAATCATGGACGGTGGAGCAGGTGTTAAAGGGATGGGGAAGGGTGGAAGGTCTGAACAGGGATAAGCGTTGGCCAGTGACAAGGCAGGTTCTAAAAGTTTTATTACGGGGACTAGCTGTGGTAAGTGGGGAATCGGTGGATTATGTTTTATGGGTGATGTTGAATCTACGGATGTATTTTGGGGCATTTAGAGTGTCAGAGTTGTTGAGGTCATTAGTCTTGGGAGGACATTATGTTGCTGCCTGGAGCAGTTTACATTCAGTTAAGGAAAGCTAAGATGGATCAGGTTGGTAGGGGATCACAAAGAGTCTTAGGGAAGGACAGGTTGGAGCATATATGTCCTGTGGTGTGGGCAAGGAAATTACTAGCACCCTATAAGGGGAGTCTGCAAAATGGGATAGGGTGATAACAGGGGCCCAGTTGATTTCAGTGATGAGAAGGGCTCTCTGCTGCATGGGTTTTGATGGAGAAAGGTTTTCCACTCATTCTTTTAGGATGGGCAGAGTTTCAGATTTGGCAAGAGAGGGTAGCTCGATTGGGGTCATTAGGAGGGTGAGGAGATGGTCTTCCAACTCCTTTTTGTCTTATATTAGATAGGAGATGTTGTTTGTATTTCTAATTTAATTAAGTATTGTGTTTTTTTTAGGTAACAGGATTGTCATCATAGGTCACTCGTATGTTTACTGAGCAGCAAGGTGGGTGATGGTTAGGAGTAATGGTTCTGAACTAGGTTTGCAGCAGTTTGGGTGGAGAGTCACATGGCAAGATATTAGAGGACTCAGGTGGAAATTACTTTTGCAAGTATTTACAGCGATACAAGCTCAGGTGGGGCTTTCTCGAGTCTTGTTGGTGTGCTTAGCAGGTAACAATTTCGGCCTAATGCGAATGCGGCAGTTGGTTTATCAGATAAGGGAGGATCGGCTTGCTTTAAGAAAATGGTACCCAAGTGTGTGCGTAGTGTGGTTGGAGATTATATCCTGTTTGTCTTGGAAGAATGCTAGGAAGTTCTTAACAGTTGAGGGGCATGGCGCTTTGTGAATTTTAGGTTGGCGTGGCAGTTGGGGGCAATAGGAGTGCAGACATTAGAGCATAAGGAGTTTGCCGACAGGGATCCTATGTGGTTCAGAGGTGATGGGGTGCACCTCAGTGATTTTGGTTTAGACTTGTTTAATTTGAATTTGGGACTGCTTTTGGAGGACTTGATTAAAGGTTGGTCTTAGTGAGGGGGAACAGCTGGTGGGCAGAGAAGAAGGGCAGGCTTGTCCCTCATCTGCTCCCCTTCTGGTGTGCATTTTGTAGGAAGGAATGGTGAAAGTGAGTGGTTGGATGCTGTTTACACCTGGTGCTTTGGATAGAAGTGAGGATTTAGGCTAAAGGTGAGTGGTTGGATGCTGCCTAATGGGTAAGAATAAGTGAGCGGATGGAAGACGCTGCTTATTTGGGAAGGGTGTGTGGTCGTACGCTGCCCTGATGAATGTTAAGTGATGTTTTGATGATATGCGAATAAAATGAAGTTATGAATAATAAAGTTATGACACAATTGTTTTATATGTTGGGAATTCAATAAAGGTCGTCAAAGGTCTTTTGCTGTTTGGTTTTGTTTTTATTAAAATGGAACATGACTGATCTCATTATGCTACGTTTTACTACCTCTTGTGTAAAGCTTCCATTCTACAAAAATTGTTCAGCTTCATCCTTCCCAACCTCCATTTTTCCAGTTCTCCAAAAGATGAGACTTCAAAGCTTCATGGTATCTTATTTTAGCTGCCTGACTTATGATAGCACATTTATAATTTTCTTTTATTACATTCTGTCACCAAACAAGCACATGTACTGTCTGCAAAAATCCTTAAAAGACTATACCACATTCACTCTTGTTTAGTAACTTTGCTAATGATATTATAAACCTTGTAAACTTACACATTTCTAATAGATGCATGATTTTTTTAGAGGAATTTGCTATACTGTTAACACTCTGTGATTAGGCCAAAAACAGGTTAAATGAATTTTATTATACTTATCAACATTTGAAATACTGATTTGAGTTTCACCTGACATAAATGCTTGTGAAAGGAAGACCATCTGAGCAACCAAAGATTTTGAAGCGCTGAGAGAAACTGAAGATAACAAGAACCTATACTTTATTTAAACTACAGCACATACAGCAGACATCAAGTGCACATAGGAATAAGACACACATTAATCTTGATTAGCAACAACATGGAAGCAAATGAATGATGACAGTGGCTGTGAGCAGAAAGCTTAAGTGCTATACTGCTACACCAATCAACCTCAAAGAAAGGTACTGTAGTTAATGACGTGTTTTTGTGAGCCCTAGAAAAAAACTATCTAAGACAGTGGTACAGTGCAGTTTAATGGAGGTATCCAGGGGTACATTGCAAAAGACAGATAATGGAATGAGGCAAAGGTATTACAGATGCAGAGGGACTAGCTGCAATATACAGAAGAACTCAACAGACCAGAGAACTCCCTTGCATTACAATATTTGGATTTAATATTTTGTGCACACTTTAATCCAGTTTATGAATGAAGTGATGTCTTTAACAAGTCTCGGTTCAGTAATATACTTAAACCAAATACAATTGCCCACAGTTGCTTACTGTCAGTACAAATTAATTTTCTTTACTCATTTTGCTCTGATATGACAATGTTATTGATGTAATTATGGTATATCAATGAGGATAAACATATAATTATAAATGAATGAATGAAAGCAAATACACTCAAACCATGCATGTACTCTATCACCCTTACCAGTCCTCTTATGACAGAAGGATTAGCATCAATTTCTGGAAGTTCCTGTAAAAATGTTGCAGCAACAGACTGCAGTGCCTCAGAAGGCCATTCTCTGAACCAGTCAATTGTACAACAAGTCACAAGAGATGGAAACTGACGAAGGCGAGCACGAAAAACCTCTCCGATGGGACTGAAAAAAGGAAAGATTATTTATGCACAACAGTTCTAAAGAAACAACAGACATTAAAAACTTACAAACAGTTTGACCTTCTATCTCAGATAAATGGAAGTAATTATTTTTTAATGTATTTCATCTTTACAGATAAAACTCAGATTTCACCTATAGCTGGACGTGAACTACCGGAAGTCCCAAATTACTATCCAAGACAATGTCAAAGCAAATGCAATAAAACTATTTACACTCTGTTACTTACCACTGATTTCTGCATATTTTTTCATGATCTCCATAACTATCAAACCTTCTTCCCATTAAATCTGTGGTCCATTCCTTCTCCAAATGGTGAGGGAAATATTGAGAGTGGTGTTATTATTCACTAGGTATCAGGAGTTTTCTTCTATAAGCCCTACCATTCTCACCATTGTGCATGCCTGCCAAGAAACAATGGCTGGTATTCAATAGGGAATTTCTGAGGGCATGACTCCCAGTTTCATAAGTGATGTCCCCTCAAATAGTCCTGTTCCTTTTAAAAACATGCAGTTTGAGTGACCTGCAGTCTCAACCACAGATTCTAAATGGAGACCCCACAATGGGCATTAGAGTTACCACCTGTCCCACTTTGCGAGGGACAGTCCCTCTTTGGGCAGTTGTGTCCTGCAAAAAAATTGAAAAAATTACAAATGTCCTGAGATTGTAGGATAAAAATGTTTCTTGTATTTTCTTTATTAGTTGCATAAAACAGTTATTTTGTATCTGAAACACCTAATTGTTATAAGAAACAGAATTAGCAACTCAAATGCTACAAGAATAAGTTTTTATTTTGGCAAAGAAGTTCTTTCATTTGTACTTGCCGTAGATATGTTTCGCCCTGCAAAATCTGATGTTTCTACAAAAAAAGTCCCACTTTGGGCATTTGAAAAGGTGGCAACCCTAATGGGCATGTTTCTTCCCATCCCTCCCCAGAGATAGGTGAATGGGCAGCATCTCATCATTTCTCTCTCCTAGGCCATTTCTTTCAGCACCTGAGCCACTGATCAAACCCAGGATGTATCTATTGTAGTCAGATTGTTATCAATCTATACCATGGAGCAGGTGCAGTTTTCTGTATAAGTGAAGAGGAAAAAAAAATGATAGGTAGTATACAGAGTACTCTGATTATGTGTTAAAATTGGGAAAAAGACAACTATGTTAGTAAGGTGCTTATCAAAGCACCCTTCAGTGGCGTTTGTTATGCTCTAACAGCAACCATCACAGAAGAGCATCTGAAGTGTTTTCAGAGTTTTAAAAGCTGCAATACGCTTCTTGTTGTCACACAAAGAAACCAAAGTGTAACAGCAAAATGGTTTTAAAGTTATTCATTCATTAGGGAAACAACATTCTGCCCATTCTCTGAGTGGCTGTGTTATGCATGTTAGAGACTTCAAAGCTATGACACTTCATGCTTATTCTTTTTTTTTATCTGTAAAATGTAGTATATTGGGGTTGCTAAAGCTTCATGTTCTACAAGGAATTCTGATCAGGTTGCTGTCAAAACTATTCAATAATGTGTTCCTGAAATAAATTCATGCATTTCAACTCTCAGGTTTTGCTCTCAATACGACTTTCCTGAATCCATTTCTCAAGCATATTAACAAGCTGGTTATGGTTGGTGACAAGTCATAAATCTGTATGTTCTTACTGAATTAGTTCATCTAATAGAGCACTCTGTTAGCTGGGTCTATAATCTGGTTATCCCTTCTAGTCTTGGTCTGCTCATCTGTTTTCTTTTGTCTTATGAAGCTTCCACATTCGGAGCTTTACCCATTTTACAGCAGTGCACATCATAAATACCTTACTACGAAAGTGTGCCTAGTTACCCCCAGCCACTGAATGAGCATATCTCATTAAAAATAAACTCTAGGACCTTTAAGTACAAGACTTTATAAAATGCTTGCCTAACTTACAGGGCACTCCAACAACAGCTGGTGTATGGAGGGATGAATGGAGGAAAACAGTGACATTTCTAGACTAACAGAAGAAGCACTGTGCAATCTGTTGGGTAAGGCACAATACCTTCCTAACAATAGTCACTATGTGGTGATCAAAGGAGAGACTTGTTATCCATGAAGATGCCTGGGTCTCTGATCACAGTGTCTGTTTTAAAGCAACTGCCATTTATGTGTTAGATATATCAGACTTTCTATTTCTTAAACTGTACAATGCTATATTCTTTGATGTTTGGATTTAGGCAATATTCTTGACACTGAGATGGTTTGAGTTAGGCTCTGTTGGATTATAAGAGTGCCTTCAATGGAGTTGAAAATGGCCAGTCAAGGTCCTTTAATGATGGTTTTGACATCAGAGAAGTAAATGCCAAATAGAAGTGACCCCAGACAAGAGCTCTGTGGTATGACACTGGTGACAAGTTTCTTGCGGGATAGTTTGCCACCAACTCAGAGTAGATTATTGTAGCAAGTTAACAATCCAGTTGGTTATCTAGGAATTTATATTGAGTAGGAAACCAGATGGGGGAATAGCGTCAAACACCTTAGATAAATCAAGGTAAGTTACCCTCATCATCTAGTGCTTCCGTGACTCTTTCAAAGAAGTCGACAAGGTTTAATTGTTAAGCTTTACTTTTACAAAGCCAAAATAGTTTGGATTTACAGAGTAGGTTCCCTGTGCCCTGTTGATGAGGTCCATGATGGCAAGTTCCATCACCTTGCAAGTGATGCTGAGGAGGGTGGTAGAGTTGACAGGGTGTGAGAGGGCCTGTGTTGTGGAGGGGCACTACAACAGCTGTTTTCCATGCTGCTGGCACATATCCAGTGGAGAGGCAGTGGTTGAATAGTTTATGGAGAGATTTGATAGAAGTGTTTCATACTGATCAGGAAACAGCTCAGTATGCTGTTTAGACCCATACAGCTAGTATTTTTCATGCTAAAGAGCACTTTTAGTAGCTGTTCTGAGATGCTTTCCAAGGGGTAAGATATTGAATGTATACTTTTTACTGGGAAATTCTGAAGCACCAGGTGGAAAAAGCTGGATCTCAATTTATCTCCTAGGACATTAGTATAGCCTTAGGGTTTGAATGGGTGATGCCATTAAAGATAGGGTCTATATCATATGTCCGAATGCTCAAATGTCCGAATGCCGAAACTTCGAACTGGGAAGTTCGAAGTCTAAAAATAATGAAGCCACAGAACATCAAATTGTTTACCAGGGAAAGAATTCAGTGGGCCGTTTCCACGGCTTTGCCATTTCCTCCACTGTGGTGCGATCTCGGAGTTGGTTTTATGTAAGTAGGGGGGTGTGGGGGGCACAGAAACAGTATGTAGTGTTCGTGTGTTTCCGCGTTTTGTACCTGAACAGTGATTTTTTTCCCTGGGAAAAAAATTGCTGTTCTGAGTGTTCGGCGTTTTCAGTTTTCGAACTTTTTTGTTCAATATTTACATAGTCGAAGTTTTGACACTTCAACTATGTGATATAGACCCTAAAGATAAGCTTGGGGCAATGCTAGGTATTACTTTTGAGGTTCTTTGCATTATAAAAGCATGCCTTGGGGGTTATCCTTTACGGACGCAGCAGTATACAAACAATAAAGAACAAATAAATTTGTGGTAAACTTGCAATTTAACAATAAAATGGCAATAGCATTGTTAAATCAGAAGTAAATATCATAAAAATGAAGAAAAAGTGAAAATGCAGTATTAACTCATTAACATCTATATGGCGTAGTATGGAATGTCACACCTCTAGCAGCCTACATGCATCTTGTATTCCATAGGTTCATAGGAGGTTACTAGGCTAATGGCCCTAGGGCCCTTCCAAGCCTAGCCAAGTTCAACCCCTGTTCCCTTAAGGGTCCAGAGATATGGTCTATGTTATAAGCAGATCTAAATCAGCACCAGCTGCCCCTATCCAGACCTTTTTCTGAGAAATATACTTAAAAAGCATAAGATAAACAAATATAAATATTTTGTGAACAAAAAA
The DNA here is from genome assembly GCF_019279795.1 of Protopterus annectens. NCBI lineage: Eukaryota > Metazoa > Chordata > Ceratodontiformes > Protopteridae > Protopterus > Protopterus annectens. Next base: position 1,225,285,576 of record NC_056739.1, read on the forward strand.
GATAAGGAAACTACAAATAGCAAAGTTATCAGTAAGAAGTATTTTTTACAGTGATAATAGTTAGTGCATTCAGAGTCTTTTCCATAAATACCGCAATATATTTTAATTCACAGAAACCCCAAAACAGAAGTTATGACTTACCATAATGTTCCATCTGTGTTGTTCATCTTCTTTCATTCATCACTGATGGGTTCGGTTCCGAGGCCTCAGAACCGAGTCGGCTTATTACCAATCTCACGCCAGCCAAAAAAACTCTCGAGCTAAGTCTCTACCCAGAATGCCCTTCTCCCAGTTACCTCAGATTGAATTTGCTAAGAAAGGAAGTAAAGCCGGGGCCACTTCTATGCAAGTACCCTAGTGCACCACTTAGACATAAAGGATACCCCAGGTGCCTTTGGAGGGAGAAGGAGAGTGGGAAGTGATGAATGAAAGAAGATGAGCAACACAGATGGAACGTTATGGTAAGACATAACTTCTTTATCTGATGTTGTTAATCTTCTTTCCATTCATTACTGATGGGAAAGAATCCCAAGCTACCTTGAGGTCCATGGGCAGCCCTTATGGAAGAACATTCCTGAGTACCACTGAGCCAAAGGCAGCTCTCTCCCTGGAGACAAGGTCCAATTTGTAATGATTGATAAAGGTATGAGGCTTAGCCCAAGTAGCTGCTGCGCAGATGTCATCCATGGATGCCCTGGAATGGAATGCTATAGAAGTTGTCATAGATCTAGTGGAGTGGGCTTTAACTTTTGGCATGGATTCATTATGGAAGGAATAGGTGACATGTATGCAGTCCCTTAGCCATCTTAATAATGTAACCTTGGAAACAGCTTCTCCCATTTTGGGTCCTGAAAAGGAGATGAAAAGCTGTTCAGATTTACGGACAGGTTTGGTCCTGTCTATGTAAAATCTTAATTTTCTATGTACGTCTAAGGTGTGAAGGCAATACTTTCCTTTATTGGCAAAATTCAGAAAAAACACTGGTAGATCAATGGACTGGTTAATAGAGAATTCAGAAACAATGTTGGGAAGAAAGGATGGGTTCATCCGAAGTGACACTCTGTCTTTATGAAAAAACGGATAGCGCCTCTTCATACACAATACCTGCAGCTCCAAAACTCTTCTGGCATAGGTAATGGCCACCAGAAACAAAGATTTCCATGACAAAAACATTAGGTTACACTTAGTCTCAGGCTCAAAGGGCTTTTGCGTCAAAGACTGGAGGACTAAAGTGAGGTTCCATGGTTCGATGGGCTGTCTGAGAGGAGGCTTGTGATGAGAGGTGCCTTTGAGGAAAGCCTTGCAGAGGAGTAAAGAGATAAGAGGGGTGCCATCTTTACCATTGTGGAAATTGGAAATTGCCACTAGATGTACTCGTACTGTACAGGCAAAGGCTCCGTTATCAAAAAACTTAGCCAAATATTGAAGCACTGCAGTAACTGGAGCTGTATACAGGTCTAGCATGTTATCCTTGGACCAAATGGAAAACCTTTTCCATTTATCCTGATATAGTCTTCTGGTGGATGGTTTGTGAGAGGCCAGAATGATGTCTTGAACAGGTGAGGAAAGATTAGCCTGCCTGGCGACTAGCGGAAGTGGCAAAACCAAGCTGTCAGCTTGAGAGTGGACAGGTTCAGGTGACTCAACCATTGGGGGTGAGTGATCAGATCTGGTAGAGAATCCACGGCGGGAATACTAGGTGAGGCCTAAGAAAGGGGAACCAAACTTGTCGAGGTCAGAATGGGGCTATGAGGATCACCTTGCAGCTCAACCGAAGAGCTTTCTTTAGAAATTGTGGGATCAGAGGAATGGGAGGATAGGTGTAGAGAAGTCCCATGGGCCAATCATAGATCAGAGCATTCCTTGGTGACTCCCCCACTGGGGGAAGTAGGGCAAAGTAGCTGCTGCACTTGGTGTTTGACGGGGAGGCAAAAAGATCTCAGCAAGGCTGGCCCCATTGGTTGAAGATTATAGATGCCACCTCCAGGTTGAGGGACCACTCATGCCACTGTGGCATGAGGATGCCTCTGCTCAGTTTGTCCGCAATCACATTGGAGCTCCCCGGGATATGCGTTGCTATCAGAAAGCGGTTGTAAGCTATCGCCCACTGCCAAATTCTCATAGCTTCTTGATAAAGGGGGTAGGACTTGGTTCCTCCTTGCTTGTTGATTTACCAGACCACTGACATATTGTCTGATTGGATTGCAATTGTCACAGAGGGGAGAGCCGCATGGAATGCTTGCCCTGTCTTTTTTGGCACCAAAAAGAATCTAGAATAAAATCCAGATCAATGCTGGTCTGGTGGGACTGGTTGAATGACTCTTTTTTGAGACAGCTTTATAATCTCTGAACCTGCTTCTTCCCTTTGACTGGGTGGAATGTCGGGAAATTTTCTTGGAAATTTTGGCTGACAAGAAAGAGGGAATGGTGTAACCTCTGGTGATAATATTATGCAACTTGAAAAACAAGTAGCACACCAAAAACAAAAATATACAAAACTGGATGAAGAAGTAAAACCAAGACACACTCCACACAAACTCCTGTTAAGCCAAAGTGGAAACTTTATTGATGTTCCTCATCCAGTTTTGTATATTTTATTGATAATATTCTGCACCCTACGATCAGTGGTGATAGAGTGCCAGGCAGCTTGGTGCAGAGAGAAACGACCCCCGAATGCTTCCAGAGGTAAGCAATCAGGCCGCCCCTCAGGGGCGCTGATAAGGCTGTCCAAAGAAGGAGTCCCTGGAGCCTTGATTGTGAGGATCCCCTCTGCTTCTATAGGGGCATCTTCCAGAATTGTTACCCCCTCTGCCTCTGGGAGTATCATCAGCACATGCTTGCCGAAAAGGACCCTGAGATTTCTTATGCCACAATTTCCCACTCCTCTGATTCCTGGAGAAGGTACGTTGAGTGTTGGAAAACTGTAGGCCTACAACAGACAGGGTTTTTCTGTTTTGCTCACACCTGGCTAGCATGTCCTTCACTTTGGAGCCAAACAGGGATGAAGCTTTGAATTGAGCATTCAGAAAGAAAGACTTGAAGGGGTCCGTGAGGTCACAGATGTGCATCCAGACATGGCGTCTCATAACAATGCCCGAACCCACTGCTCTAGCTGTCCTTTCAGTTGCATGTGAGAGCAACCTCACGGATGAGTTGGATATTGATTCCAGGGTTGCTAGCTGTGAGGCCACTTTGTCCCTGACTTCATCAGACAACTGTTCTGTGAGTGTCCCAGAGAGTTCGGAGATCAAGTCCCTCTGAAGCCTCGTAAAGTGTGCCAAATAATTCAGGGAGCACATAACAAAGGTCCCTGATGCAAAAACCTGCTTCCCAAGTCTGTCTACTGCCCAGGACTCCCTGTTGGGAGGGAGGATAGCGGGACTTTCTTCAGCCAAGTCCTTTTGGTGGCCACCGCCACCACCATGGCATCAACTGGTAACTCTTTGGACCAGTGCGAATTCTCAACAGGAGGGGACAGAATTTTGTCTGGTTTCCAGGGGATCACCTCAGTGGAATCAGGGTTCTTCCATATGTGCTGCACGACGAGCTGGATGAGCTTGTCAGCAGGCAGGGTCACCCGAGAGGTAGACGGCCAGGCACAAAAAGCCTGCAGGAACACGGACTCCTCAGACAAAGGGCTAGAGGGCTTTCAGTCACCTCTCTGCTTTAACATCTCAAGGATGTCTCCGAAGGAGACATCATCAGGATGTGACCATGAGGACTCTTCACCATCATCGTAATCCATGTCATCCATTAAGGACTCCTCAGGCGAGCCACATGCTTCCTCTTGCACGTCTTCTTTCAAGATGGCTCCACAGTGGGGGTCTCTGAGGAGGACTCGGAAGAGTGGGTACCCTGCACAGGGGTTTACTGTGGCTTCTCTGCACTGTGTCCCGGGGGAGGGGGTCTGTGATAGCTGCAGATCAGGGGGTGAAAACTGGAGTTCCGACATCACAGGAGTGCTACCAGAAGCAAGAGCCCTCTCCATCACACGGAAGGCAGGTCCGCCCAAAGAAGGATGGGAGCCCGCAACCAAGAAAGACAACCTTGGGACCAGGATCACAACTTGCTCCAATGGACCCGCCCCATGGGTGGAGCCTCAAGCAGGATTGGCGCAGACGCAGCCATTGATGCCAAGGAGGGAACTGAGGAGAAAGTCAGCACCATACCCTAGGCCAACGCGCCTGTCTCCCAATCCCCAGATTGAGAAAGGATAAGTTCAGTGGGAACCAAAGACCAAAGGGACAAACTCAGAGCCGGAGTGAGGTGCACCATAGGCACCGAGGTGATGGATTCCAAGAAGGATGTCAGAGCAGAGGGCTTCAGAACCAAGATGGTCGAAGGAAGAGTGTAAGATGGAGTCCGTGGATAAGGCAACCCAAGTCTAGCACGTGGATGGGTTTTAAAAAGTGAGGGAATCTGCCTGGCTACTAACAGCTGGTCCTCAAGACGCACCATGTTGTGTTCTGAAAGGCTCCTGGTGGAGCTAATGAATACTCCAGACAGGGAGTCAGGACATTGACAAATGGGCTATATGCTTGGCCCAGAAATGCGTCTATGGAGGGAGAGTATCGGGTCCATGGTGCAAGGTCTGTCAGCACCAAAGTCTCTAGTTTCGAGACCGGAAGCAAAGGGGTCAGATCTAGTGAGATCGGTACAACGCCTGGTGCTGAAGTGGCACTCAGAGCCAAAACGGACGGTTTTAAAATAGAAACTGAAGTCGAAGGTGTGCCCTGAGCAGAAGTAACTACAAATTCCGAAGTCGAAATAGGCGTAGTAAGATCAATGATTGGTGCCGGAGGCAGGGTGTGTGCCAAAACAGGTGTCTGTATCGAAGGTTTTGAGACTGTCAGAGCTGAGGAAGGTGGAGCCGAAGAGGCAGATTTATGCTCCGATGATAATATGAGGACCTTAGATTTCCCAGGTTTGCTCTGATCACCCGATGGTGAAGAAGGAACAGAACAGGATCTCTTTTTATCCTTAGAAGGAGGGGTTGAGACCTCCACTGCAGAAATGGCCTCTGAAAAGGGAGACTTGAGTAACCCCTTCAGAATGAGTTTATTTTTGTGCTCATTAAGAGTGCATTGGCTGAAACTTTGACAAATATCACATGGAGGCTGCACCAAAAGATGGGCCACTCCCAAAGAGTATACACAGTCATCATGCGAGTCACTATTAGGTAACTTGCCCTTACAAGAAGTACAATGCTTAAAGCCAGAGGTATCCTTCTTATCCGACATGTTAATAGAAATGTTAAGAGAAAGGGACACCACAACTAACTGTATAATCCAACAATAATGAAGTCACTCCATTCAAAAAATCACAAGAAAATCACAAGAAAAACATCAACAACAACACACTGTATGAAGATAAGAAAGGGAAACACCTGAATAAAGATAAAACCTAACAGGTTAAGCAAGAGAAGACAATACCAGCTATGGTACTGAAGAAATACTACAAGGGTAAGGGAAAAGGCTGTACCAACAACAGTACTTAAGATTACCAATGGTAACAATGGGTAGAGTGGAAATAATACGGTTAGACCAAAGAAAAGACACTAGTAATACTAAAGGTTTAGTAAAATATGAAGATATCCAAAAACTTTTACACAAATATCAAAAAAGATTTCACTTAGCTGAGAGCTCTGCTGAAATGCAGCTTTACGGCTACACAGCAAACGAGATCTGAGGTAACAGGGAGAAGGCATTCTGGGTAGAGACTTACCTCGAGAGTTTTTTTGACTGGTGCGAGCTTGGTAATAGGCTGACTCCGTTCCAAGGGCTTGGAACCGAACCCATCAGTGATGAATGGAAAGAAGATTAACATCAGATTTATATTTTTCTAAACTTTCACAAATGTTTATATATTGAAAACTATACAACCTACACATATATTGTAAGAACATTTTTGTTAAATAAGATATATGACACACAATTCCCATAAAAGTGCACATTTATTGATATAATTACACAAATATGAAGATGTGTTTAATTGTATAATTAACAATGCAGATAATATTAGACATCTCTCAAGATGTGCAACTTACAGTGCAAATTTCAAAGACAGTTTTTTCAACATTTAAGTTTTCACCTAATGTCAAGCAACAGTTTGTAAGTCACTTGTTTTTTGAAGTATTACGTACATAAGGAAATATTACTTATTTTCAAAATTTCTAACAGACTAGCTATTTTTTCAGTACAGTCTCCCATACTGGTGTTTCACAACATATACCTCAATAAAATGTAGGTGCCTCAGTTACAAAAATATGAACATAAATATGAAAATATGAATAGTAAGTGACGAGCATTACTTTTTCCATTGCAGGAAATCCTAGACTAACAATCATAATGTAATTTTGTTAATAACCTGTTGCCCTTTCTAATACTCCCTATTAGTAGCTAGCAAGTCACTTAGTTAAAGAAGCCTGACTCATAAGGAGGTATGGGTGTGAACTGGAATTATACAACAAAAGCATTATATTATGCACGAGTGAGTTAAGTGTACAAATAACACAATAGTAAGTTATAATTTCCACAGGAGTTAACAGCAGTAGTAAATACCACAAATATTTTAAAAAATATATTTTTATATAAAGTAGAAAAAAATCAAGAGTGCATAATACTAAAGAAGAAGGGGAGTTCCCAAAGGGATCTTATCCGAGTCTGTAATCCACCAATGCAGGATGCAGAGGAGATTCAACTGTATAAGTCCTACAGCTGGCACTAAAAGACAGAGCAACTTACTTACTGTTACAGGGGTTAGGCTTTCCCCTGATGGGAGGGATGTAGCCGATCCCATATCACAGAGAGTCAGAGGAGGAGATTCTGAGCTCTGCAAAGCTGCCAGCTTGTGCCTGCACACAACCCACGTGCCACTGAGGTAGTTTGAATGATGAACATCCCTAGTTTCTTTCTTGTGATTTGAGTAAGAGTCAAACTATTTTCATGAGTTGTGATTGATTTGATGCAGTTTAAGATCATAAAGTACAGAGCAGACTGGCAATTAATTTTCCACCCTCCCATACTGTTTTTGTTGTGTCCTTATACCCAGTGTATCCCCTTGTTGCCCATCCCTTATGATACTTTAACCACATAATTCCCTCCCTCTCCATTTTTTACTGGCTGTTGTCACTAAGCACAAAAGTATCATTTTACAAAGTCTACCCCCTGAAATTATTTAAATACAGTTGTCCTTCCATTTTATTCCATAGATAAAAAACACAGAGTATCCACCACACTAAACTGTTGCTATTTTAAATCCGGTGGCTCTTGACTTGTCTGCCCTTAATATAAAACTGTCCTTGGTAGCTTCTCTTTGTCTTATCTTATCTGTTCATATTAGTGAGCATTAAAGGACCAAACTGGAAAGTTCCCCCTCCTCCCTTTGACTGCTAAAGTTTGAGATACCCACTGTTTCATATCATCCTACCTGCTTAGAGCAGCATTTACTTCACTATCTATACACCCAAGTACTAGACAAGATGAAAGGTCAGCCTGCTAGCTTCACCTCTGTTGCTAGGCTTTTAGCATTAGGTCTCCTAAGACAGTGGACAAAATGCCTTGTGCACACAGATAATGAGCTTATACTCAACACTAATAATTCCACATGAGAGAGGTGTAAAAATCTAATTAATCTGGAGGCTTCCCTCTTACTTAAAAACTTTTCCTGAGCGCTTAATACAAATCCACTTCTATCCTTCTCTAATTAAATCACAATGTTAAACCTATGCTGAAGTCATAAATCAATTACTCCCAAAGCAGCTTATAAATCAGAAGACTAAGTCTCATCCAAAAATAAGGTCACTCGACCACCTCATGCATACCTCCCATAAAACATCACCTTGAGCAAAATATACTTCCATTGTATCACTATGAATCACAGCAGAGACAGAAATGTTTTAGTGATAGGAAACTCTTATTGTCAGACACATTGACTCATCATGCAGAAGGCTAGATAAACAGAGGCCTTACAGTGGTCTTTTAAGCTCCAGAAGCTTTGATGTTGCAAGGGCAATAAGGACTCTTAACTCTTAACAAATATAAAGATAGTGGTACATGTACAAGTGAACAACTTGAGACAAATAATTCTGAGAGATATGCAAAGCAACATTTCTGAACTTTTTATTCATGATACAAATGTAGGTAAGACATGTCCTGAGTAGAATCTTCCTTCACTTCAAGTGATGCCAAGCTATAGGAAAAAGATAACTGGCTTCAATAATTTGTTAAACAGCTGGTGCTATTCCAGGGGGGTTCAGCATGCGTCAGCGTGAGATGAGATGTTCACCAGTCTAGCTTGCTTCACAAAGGATGGTCTGCAACTCTTGCTTCAAAGCTATTGTGTATTGGCTAAAGCCTTTGCTGCCCCCAATGCACTTTTTGCAGGCAGACTCCAGATGATGGAAATTCCAGTTTAACTAACACATCATACCCAAAATTAGGTCACATTTTAGCAGTACTTTGTGCTCCTTGCTTCATCCTACAGTCTTCCTATCCAGTGTACCATGTCCACACTGGTTTTGCCAACCGTCCTAATCTTCCCCAGACATACTCTGCTAGAGCTAGGGCCAGATGTGGAACCTAAGGGTGTCCTGGGAGTTCTGGCCATCATCTTCAGCCGGGGGCAATATACTTACCTATTACTCATCCCTCCCAATGTGGTTGTGTTTGCATCCAATGGGCAAACATGCAATGGGGATGTGTATGGCATAGGTCTATATTGGTTCACTGAATGCTTAAAAAAGTGAACGGTGATTAATTGACCCCATGTAAGCGAAAGCTTACAATTTCGAACTGTCAGAACAGCATTTTTTTTTTCTAGGGAAAAAAATCGCTGTTCCAACAAAATAAATAAATAAACTACTTTAAACATAACATTAAGTGGGGGGCTTCGCCCCCCACATCCCCGTACTTAAATATACCAACTCCAAGACTGCACTACAGTGCCGAAAAACGGCAAAGTAACGAAGCGGCCAAGCGATTCTTTCGCAGGGAAAGAATTTGCTTAAAAGCCGCTTCGATATTTTGCCGTTTCAGGCTTTTGAGTTCGACCAAGATGCATTCAAAAGAATGCGTCTTCGGTCTTCTAATAGGGAACCATATGGCATATCACCCAGATTCCACGGCATCCCAGCCATGCCCGACACCCTTTCTCCTCTTAGGACTATGCTTCTTTGAAGCAACATATACAATCTCCATCAGGATCATCACAGGGAATGCTCACGTCTGGAAAAGGAACACCCATCACTCCCTTACTGCTCCATCAATTACCTGAGCCACTAATTGAACCTGGTCTTCTGGACTGTAGTCAGGGCTTTATTCCTCTATGCCATCAGAGCGGCCCAAAAATTAGATCACATTAAGGTGGCTGTCTTGTGTGCCATACATTTAAGTAATACATTTTCTGATCTTGAAGCATCCTGCATTTGGAAAACACCAATGTTTCTGTAGTTACTGAAACTTGTTTCAAAAATAAAGATAGCACTCACTATACACCAAGGTTTAGTGATTTTCATGCTTTCAGCCCAAATGGCACTTGTGGTAGAGTCTCCCATATTTGTCAAGAAATATACTGTTTCCATGCAGATCTCTATGGACTCACAAAATAAACTCACTGAACTACAGATCACTCTAGATAGGATTAATTATCAACTAACAGCTTGTTATAGAACACCTTTGTTGTCCCTTGTTGACCATGTACAATTCCTCAGTGTTCTAAATGATCAACCTGTTAGCAAAAACTCCTTTAGTATAGATCACTTTACCTAACCTTTGATAAATTAGGACAGCAGTACCTCAAACGAACGATATGCCCAAAAATTACTAGACTTAAAAAAAATAAATAAATTCCTTGAGCAGTTGGTAGATAAACCTACTAGAAGACATGGCATTTTTGCCCTGATTCTAACAAATGTGTCTGCCTTCTTGCCCTACTCATCAAGTTTCTTCTTCCTAGTAAAATCTGCCCATAAACGTTTAACTTTCTCCATTAATCTCCCAAAAGCTCCTACAGAAAACCCCATTGAATGTAAAGATTAATAAACATGCCAACCGCAACCTACTTAGTGACAAAATATCAACATTCAATTACAACTACACCTTTCCTGACCATAATATAGCAACAAGTTTCACTAAGGGATTCTGCATCTATTTAAAAAATGTGCAGTGCTAGCAGTTCCCTACCACAATCAAGTATCACAGAAAGTTTACCTCCCCGATGGTCTGCCACCATTAATAAACTACACAACAAAAGGCAAAAAAAATCTTTAAATTATTTAGTAGAGCCAAACCCACTCTTCTCAATGATAATATTAAAAGCAGTACAAAAAACAGAAGAAAACTAGCAGGTATACTAAATAAGCCTATGAGTTTAGGCTGACATCTGAAACCAACAATAATTATAAATAATTCTTTAGCTGCATTAGAAAACTGTAAAGCAATACCCTACACTGCTTTGAATATATTCATAATGGTGCCTCCGATTCTGCCCAACAGACATTGCCAACATCCTTGCAAACAAATTTAGTGCCAATTTCACCCTCAGATTTCTAGTCAAAACCCTGAAATATCTCAGTCCCTTACTCCCTATCTCTAAAGATCACTTAATGAAAGTGTTAACCAACACTAAAAATACTTCCTCCAAGGGACATGAGAACATATTTGCTTGCTTAATGTTATTCATGCCCTTGCAGACAAACTCCTTAAACTGTTTAACTTAAGTTCAGCTACTAGTTTTGTCCCTGAGGAGTAGTACACTGCTGTGGTGATGTCCCTCCCTAAGGGTGGCCTTATAACCATCTCAGTAATTACAGAACCATGGAACATATTATAACTGACTTCATAAACTGTGATACCAAGAATCTTATTAGACTTGACCTCCAGAAGTTTGGCTTTGTGAGGGCTAGATTCTGCCTATTTAATCTAGTAAACTTCTTTGAAATGGCTGCCAAGGTTATAGATGGTGGTTATGTACTGCATGTAGAATATCTTGACCTGGCCAAGGCCTCCAACACCATTCCCCATGTTGGCATAATATAAAAGTGAAATACTTTAAAATTCTACCCATATGTGGTAAGATAGATACATACTGGCTAAAAGACAGAACCCACAGAGTGTAAGAAGCAGGTACCTCATTAGAAAGTATGAAAGTGACCAGCGGTGTCCCTTATGGCTCAGTGCTGGGACCTTTCCTTTTTTGTATTTACTTCTCACATTTCAAAGCAGATAGCTAACACCTTTGGCTAATAAAGACTGCAGACCACTGCAAATTGGGGGTTACTGTATAGATATCAAACAGTAAGAAAAACCTCAACATTTCCTAACAAAATGATCACAGGGCCTAAAGTCCATGAGCTACTAAGAGAGTCTGGATGTTCTGTCCTTTTATTCAGTGTCACAGACTTTTGACAGCGGAACTCTATCTTACTTACAATGCCATTAGAGACCCAGCTGTCTTCAACTTCCTGTTTCTCCACAAGTCTAATATTTCCACCAGTATTAGAACCAGGGACCAAATCTTCACCAAGAGAAAAATAAAACATATTGAAAGGACAGGTTGATATCCTCTGGAATAAACTTTCCCCTACATGTTAAGCAGTATGTTGCTCTTCCTTTAAACACAATCTAAATGGCTGGATGGGTATCCACAAATTTACCACAGGACTGACTGGTATGGCCCTCCTGGAAAAAGGAGACGTGTCCTTAGGGAGGATATCAGTAAGTCTTGAATGGTCATGAGACTCAATGACTTTGGCATGTCTATGAATCCTTCTTATTTTTAGACGAGATGGATTTCAGGGTACTATACCATATAGAGTTATGAAGAAAATCAATAACTCTTACATAACATGACGATATATTTCTGCATGTTTTTATACTTTTATCCCAAACTAAATGAATTCTACAACTGATATTCATGATTTTTTTATGAGAAATGTGTTAGAAAATGTAAAATGGTTTCTGATATACAGTTGCATATTGCTACATACCAACAGTAGGTCTACATAGCATACCTCTCAACTGTACAGATTTTTGCAGAATGTCCAGATTTTTGCCTCATATTTTTGGTCCGTTTCTCAGACAATTTTGGTTTTCTTGCAAATCAATGAGGGTTGAAGTAAAAAAGCAATGACAAACATTTGAGTTTTAGACTTTATACCCTTCAGAAAATTAATGCAAATGCAAAACTTGTTATTCTATTAACTTTCTGAGTTTATAAGAGCAATAGTTAAAACATGCCCCTATTTTTGGGCCTTTGTCTCCCTATTAGTTATGTAACCCGACTTGTCTGTGTAGCGGTAATAAAGGCTAACGCAGCTTCCCTCCAAAGAGCTTTAATGCACACAGAATAACTCACGACAAAAACATATTCCACTCGAAAATCAGCAAATGTTAAGCGCTTTCATCTGTCATAAGGCAGACTTCATCAGAACAAATAACTTCAGCTACTACTCCATATTTTAAATAAGATTTGGCGCCAAAAACATCATTACATGTTTAAAAGCAGGAACATTTAAAGGTACAAACACTTAGAATAATGTCAAAATTCATATGCTTCAAAATCTTTAAAAAGAGATGAGATAATTGTAATGATATGCGTCAAAATGCAATGTATATAATTCTACATATAGAGAACGATCTCTCAACTGTCCATAAATATATAATTATGTTATTAGATAATAAATAAATGACAATAAATACATAAATACAGTATAAAGTGTAACTTGATAAATAAAATACTTAAAAAACTCTTCTCTACCTATATGTATACTATGTTCTAAATATATATATATATATATAAATAGAATAGAATATATAAGTCCATTAGGTGGTGACTGGAAAACTAGATTAGCTTGTAGAGAAAGTAATTGGCAAATGTTAACAGATGCCACAACTAAACCAGGCCTCAATGATTATATTAGTATAAAGCCATTTCTATTAATGCGATAATCTTATCTGTTTGAATTAAATATTACTTATATTATTCACATTGATTATACCATTCTACACAGTTTTTATATCAAGTTTTATACATATGTACCACAAGTTTTATCAGTGTGTATATATTGTGCTTTTTGAATTATCACTAGTCATGTATTTTACAGCATATTAGTACACATGCTATACATATATTTATTACAGACATAATCGAGATATTTTTACAATATTAAATGTATTTATGCTTTTATAGATAGTAGTTAGTATAATATAGGAAGTAGATAGGATGTGAGAAACTGCTATCAATTTAGAACATAGTATACATATAGGTAGAGAAGAGTTTTTTAAGTATTTTATTTATCAAGTTACACTTTATACTGTATTTATGTATTTATTGTCATTTATTTATTATCTAATAACATAATTATATATTTATGGACAGTTGAGAGATCGTTCTCTATATGTAGAATTATATACATTGCATTTTGACGCATATTATTACAATTATCTCATCTCTTTTTAAAGATTTTGAAGCATATGAATTTTGACATTATTCTAAGTGTTTGTACCTTTAAATGTTCCTGCTTTTAAACATGTAATGATGTTTTTGGCGCCAAATCTTATTTAAAATATGGAGTAGTAGCTGAAGTTATTTGTTCTGATGAAGTCTGCCTTATGACAGATGAAAGCGCTTAACATTTGCTGATTTTCGAGTGGAATATGTTTTTGTCGTGAGTTATTCTGTGTGCATTAAAGCTCTTTGGAGGGAAGCTGCGTTAGCCTTTATTACCGCTACACAGACAAGTCGGGTTACATTTTCGTGAGTGGATTTTGTTTACTGCTTTATCCCTATTAGTTATGGCTTTGTCCAGATTTCTTGCTCTAAGAGGTTGAGAGGTATGCTATGTTGCCATGTGGCTGTTTTTTTTTTAATTTTTTTGCCATTTAGTCATCAAAAACATTGCTGATGCTGTTTTCAATTTGACATTGATGTTTTATGAAATAAGAACTAAACTTAATACTTAATAGAAAAGGGAATATTTCCCCTATTTTAAATGCTTGAATTGTTATAACCAAATATACATATTTTAGTTGCTTACATAGACACATACATATTTAACTATATATTGATTTCTTTCTCTAAGCATTGCCAGCTCATTCAATATGCTGTATAAGACTGGCCATCCAGGTGTCTTAGCCTGAAAACTATTGTAAGAATATATTGACAGTGATCAGATTCAGGACGCAATGTCCATCAGAAACTAAAAACTGCAACATTTGTGAAACATCCAGTTTAAAATAAAAGTGTAGGTCAAGTATTGTGACATAAATATGACAGTGATTATTTCTTTTTTTCATTGAAAAAAATCAAGATGCAGCCTTTCCTTTGCTTTGAAGCAAGGAGCACAATATAAAAAAGCCCCTGTATTATTCTCTGAAACTCTCATACGAAAATGTCAAACCATTTTGGAAGACTTGTCATTTATATACAAGAAGCAATATACTCAAAAACAGAAGTATGGGGATGATCCTCTTGAAAACATTCAGCAAAAATGGGTTAACTGACTACCACTGTATCTTTAACTCTGATAATTTAAATGTTTTTTTCCTTTGGCAGTATGTTCTATGGTCTTTTCATGCAATCCATGAAAAACTATTTCACTATCTTTGTCCAAATCTCTTCTACCTGTCTTTCTACACCTCCCCCTTCCTACTTGTCCCCTTTGAGTGTAACTCATCTGTATTATGTCTGCTTATACATTACTCTTCCAGAATGTACATGATGCATTATCATTGTGTTTCTCTATGCCCATGCTAAATTTCATTAGTTCCCCTAGTCATTATATTGGTAAATCTGTGTGTAAGCTGTGTATACCAGCTTAATTTCTCTTTCTTTGCATGGCTGCATGAACTGGAAACAACACTCTAGATATAGGCCTTTCAGTGCTCTGAAAAATATATTAATGACCTCAGTATTACTTGCTTGAGTCTGCAAGGGGCATACTCCAGCATCCTAAAAGCAATAAATATTGTCTTTTATCATAACACTGCTAATTTAAATTATGAAAAATATAATCTAAAGGTCATGTCCCTCCTCATCTTTCTGGATTCAGTTTTCTGATCTGTACACACTATACACCAAAATGCATAACCTTGAAATGTTTTGCACTAAATCATGGGTTTAGTGCAAAACCCTGTTAGACAGACTAGATCTTGCTGGAAACTGACCCCTTCATCTCTGGCCTCCAGTATTCTGTTAGTGAAAGGGATGATCTTAGTCTTTAATATTACAGTGTTATATGACACAAATATATTAAACAATAGCCTGTGAAATTTTTGGGTGACACAGTAGTCAGTGAAAAAAGAAAGGAATTTGTAGATACAGCTTGTTTTTTTTGGAAAAATATAGAAAAAAAGAAAGTGTACCTCATGCAGAGGACAGTATGAATATTATTGCGCACTCGCTTAGTGTATGCTGCCATAAGGTTGGCCTTAGTAGGTTGCTGTCCCATATCCTGGACAATTGGCTTCATGGTTGTTAGAATTTGGTCTTGTTCATCTATGCCATATAAATTTGGAACATCTCCGGAGTTTAGAATGTTGTTTATATCTTCAAGGAATGACTCATTCTTAATCTAAAAAAAAGGGGAATATCGTTAGACCTTGCAAAACAAACATAATTCTGGGTTATAAGAACTGAGAAATTCATCCATGGATATACAGAAGACTGCTTTAGTTTTACAACAGCTGAAATACCTTGGCTGAATCATGTGCATTTCAGGTAGCCATTTTATTAACAAGATAATATAGTACACAAATACAGGAAAGCTGTATGAGGTACATACCATAATATACAGTTGTATGATGAGCTGTCTATATCAGCAGATAACTGAATTAATTCCTGTCTTTCTGTTAATCATATATTATGGGCAGTGTCCCTCTGAAGGGCAATCAGCCACCCCCTCCTACTCTAGCAATGTCTAGTCCCCATTATCCTAACTGTTGCCTGACATGTAATTTATGACACCTGTAGCCAATGAAAGTCCATTACACACAACAAGTGGTAACCCCGCCACTGTTCAGAGCCATGGCCCCATAAAGAATAGTTGTGTAAAATTTTATCATAACCATAGATGTCCTTCTCTTCCATGTTGCAGTATTCATAATATGAGGGATTCCCTGCCTAAGTGACCCGAACGTCTGTCCAGCATACCAAAGACTTTTACTACTGCAGGTTACATGTGACACTGCACATAGACAGGCAGCTGACATTGGCCATAAACGTGACCTCTGCATATACTATCCTCAGAACTGAATGCCCCACTCAGAACACCAGTCCAAAGACAGGAGATAAAAGAGTTATCATCCTAAGAAAAGCATGAACCACAGGGAAAGAAGGGTGGGACAGAATACTGTAACATGGAATAGAAGGACATCTATGGTTATGATGAGATTTTATGCAAGTATTCTATGTCCTTCTATTCCCATGTTGCTGTATTCATAGCATGAGGGAGAGTACCTAAGCTCATGGAAGGGAAAGGGAGGTTGGAGCAGAGGAAGTATCCATGAAACCATGCAGGATTGCCCTGGCAAAGCCTGCTCTAGATCTAGATATAGTATCCAGTTTGTAATGTTTGGTGAAGATGTGAACAGAAAATCATGTAGTTGCTTCCAGAATACAGGCAGTGTCCAAACCTTTGAAGAAGACCCCAGAGGAAGCTACAGCTCTAGTGGAATGAGCTTTTACTGAGGATGAGAGCTTCTTTCCATGGAAGACACAGCAGAAGGAAATGGCCATAGAGATCCAAGTGGAAATAGTTTGTTTTGAATCAGATTTTCCCAGCACCCTGGGATGAAAGGACACAAACAGTTGCTCAGATCTCCTAATGGACTTGATCTTGTCTAGATAAACATCTGAGTTCTGTATGCACATCCAAGGTATGAAGCAGTCTTTCACTAGAATTTTGAGGAGTAGGAAAGAAAGTAGGTAGATGAATAGATTGGTTAAGGGACACATCATTAACCACTTTAGACATGAAGGAGGGGTTAGTATGAAGAGAAACCCTATCCTTGTGTAAGATGAGAAAAGGTTGACAAGCCATTAAGGCTTGGAGTTTAGAAACTCTTCTAGCAGAAGTGATGGCTACCAGCAAAATAGTCTCCTGCATGCAAAACTTCAAAAAAGAGAAGACTGCAGGCTCAAAAGGGGCCTGAGTAAGCTTTTCCAGTACAAAAGTCAAATCCCAAGGAGAGAGAACAGGTTTCCTGGGAGGCCTGTTGTGAAGAACACCTTTAAGAAAAAGCTTAACCTATACCCTAGAAGGTAAAGGAGGAGATAGAGGCACACATGCCGAAATGGTGGCAAGGTGGCTTTTACAGAAGAATAAGCCACTCAAGCCTTAAGCACCTCACACAAATAAGAAAGAACTAGGGGATTGTCCACTGAAAATTGATCTAGCCATTTTTTTCAGACACCACATGGAAAACCTCTTCCATTTGGACAAATAAGATCTCCTAGCATTGGGTTTCCTGTCCTCCTGCAGAATAGAAGCACGTCCTCAGAGAAAAGGTGTCGGAAAGGGATCAGAAGTCTATCACTCACAGGCTCAGAGTTGTTAAGTGTGGATGGATAAGAGATCCCTTGTCTTGTGTGAGAAGATCCACCCTGTGAGGTAACTTGTGATGATTGTCCTTGTCTAATTATAGAAGAAGAGGTAACCAGTGCTGTCTTGGCAAAAAGGAGGTCACCAACAAGATGTTTGTTTTGTCCTCCTGTATTTTCAGCAGAACTTTCTGAATGAGTAAGAAGGTGGGGAATGCATAAAGAAACATCTACTTCCATAAGAATGATAGGGTGCCCACCCTCCATACCAGATGATCTGGGGCTCTGGCACAAACTTTTGGAAGTTGCCTGTTCAAGGGGGAGGCAAAGACATCTAATTGAGGAATACTCCACCGGTGGAGAATGTCCAGAAACACATCCCTGTGATGCATCCATTCATGGGTTTGTGTCATGGAACTGCTGAGAGAGTCTGCCAAAACATTCTGAGCTGAGGGAATGTAAACAGCTAGTAATGTGACCTTTGCTTAGAAGCAATATCTCAGGCCTGAAGGGCCAGCCTGCAGAGCAGGTAAGACTTTGTCCCCCCTGCTTGTTCACATGCCAAAGGACTGTGGTGTTGTCCATGAACAGTTTCAGGGGGTCTTGTCGGAGGGAAGACTGGAAAGCTTGGAGCACTAGAATCAAAGCCCACATCTCTTTGATGTTGATATGTTATTTCCTTATGGAGGTAGACCAAAGGCCTTTGACTTTTAAGTGTCCCACTGTTGCTCCCCAACCCATGTCTGAAGCATCTGTAAATAGTTCTGGCACAGGATACGGGGCTGGTAAAGGAAGACCTGGATTCAAAGAAATTTGTTGAATCCACCAGTGTATCTCTTTCTTCAGATAAAGAAGAAGAGGGAAGACAAACTCCAGATGATGAGCATGCTGGCACCAGAGTGTTTTCAGATACCACTGTAATTTTTGTATGTGAAGTCTGGCTAAGGGTATATGGGAATTACAGATGCCATGAACCCTAGTATGCGGAGAAACTCTCTGGCTGACATTGTTGTCTGAGGGAGCAACTGTTGGAAGTAGGACAGAAGAGACTGCATTTTTTGTGGAGGGATGAAAGCCTTCATAAGGTCTGTCCTTATTCTGCAGCCCAGGAAAACTTGATCCTGAGAAGGGCTGAGAGAAGACTTTCTGTAGTTGATCGTGAACCCAGGTCTTGGAACAGTGATATATGGTGGTTTGGAGGTTCTGTTGCAGAATGTATGGATGATTTGCTTGAATTAACAGATTGTCTAAGTAAGGGTAAATCAGAATTCCTTGAAGTCTGCAAAAGGCAATGTCAGCAGCCAAACATTTTGTGAAGACCCTTGGAGCTGTGGAAAGTCCAAAGGGCAAAGCACAGAATTGAAAATGAAAGGAAGCAACAGAAAACTGTAAGTATTTCCTAAACAGAGGATGAATTGAGAATATGAAGATATATGTCATTGATGTCTAGAGAAGCCACAAAGACCTGAGGAAGCAGAAGAGAGAACAGAATCTGGAGAGTGAGCATGCAGAAGGTGGGCACATGAAGGAATAGACTGAGTTGGGACATATCTAAGATTGGTCTCCATGGACCATCTTTTCTGGGAACTAGGAACATCCTAGAATAGAACCCTTTTCCTCTTTGGAGAGGGGGAACATCTTGAATGATACCCTGAGAGATCAAGTCTTTTAACACCTGAGGGAAAAAGAAGAATCCGGTCTTGAGGGGGTTGAGGGGGTACTCATGAAAAGGAGGACTGTACTTCTAGACCATGTAATAGTCATTTTGAACAATGAAAAGGAGCCATTTGTCTGTGGTAATGCTTGTCCAGGAAAGAAGAAAATAAGAGAGGCACTGGCAAAGAGGGATGTTGGAAAGACTGGCCAGGTGGTCAGAGACTACCTGGCATGTCAGGAAAGGAGGGCTTTTGAGCAGAAGTTGGTTGTGATCTGGAGGAGCTTTGCCAGTGTGTCTCTTTCTTGTGAAAGAGGGGAGGAATGGGTGCTTTCTTCCACACAAAATGAGGTTTGGAAGGATAACTCCTATGATACTTTGGGACTAGGGACACAAAAATGTGCTTCAGTTCCTGTAACGCTTTCCATTTTTCTTGTAAAGATTTGAAAAGGCAGCAGCATTAGCGCCTAAAAGGGCAGTCTTGTCAAGTGGTGCATCCATAATGTTTGCCTTGATATCATCAGGCAAAGGCTGCAATCATAGCCATGAGTATCTCCTAAGGACAGATCCTGATGCAGCTGATCTGGCAGATACGTCAGCTGCATCATAACTACACTTAATGGAGTTTCTAGTTACTTGGGAACAGGCTGTCAAGATGGATGAAAGCTGTGCTTTGGCTGCAGAGTCAGTGAGATCTGTCAACAGCTGGAAAGCTTGAGACAGCAAGGCCAAAACATATTTAGACATATGAGTCTGATAGTTAATGGCCCTGAAGGTAAAAGTAGAGGATGTGTAAACTTGTTTACCTTTCATCTCCATAATTTTGCTGTCTTTATCCGAGGGGAGAAGGATACTGGAGGGCAGCAGTCTGGAAGATTTATCTCCAGATACTGAAATCACAGCCAGATCTTCCGGGGGATATTTGAAAATATATTTGCTGTCCTCTGGCCTTTTGGGGGCTGGTAGTTGAGAGTCTGGATATTTTGACACTGAAAGAAAAGCATCCTGGAAAGCAGGAAGCACAAGAGGAATGGCTAAAGGACAAAGGGAGTTCATCTGTAAGAGGTCATAATACCTCTTCTGCACTTCAGACACTTGTGAGCTTTCCCACTTAAAAAGTCTCTCATCCTTGAGATAGCCTCTCTCCAAAGGATAAATCTTTGTCAGGGGAGTCCAGACCATTGGAATCTACTCCAGGGGAAGCACAGCTCGGGGGGGGGGGGGTAAATTTGTGTTAAGCCAGCTAAAGACTCATCTGAGGATGAAACAACTTCTTTCTCAGAGGCCTCCTGTTCCACAGCAGAACTCCTAGGTAAAGAGGGAGGAGAAGAAACTGCAGTAGGAGCTTGAACAGAGGAAGGCCTTAGTGCTAGGAAAGCATTAAGAATTCCTTTGGAAAAGGCTTGCCAGTCTGGAGAAGGATCCTGAAAAGAGGAAACATGTTTTTGTTTCTTTTTAGAGGGAGGATCAACCCTAGGCTGGGATAGATGGGTCAATGTAGGCCTGGGTTCCTGCACAGACATCTGATCCTCTTGAATAGCTAAGCCTGGAGAGGTACTACAAGGAATGTCCAAAGTATGGGCTGCGGCTCCCCTGTACCATCCTGAATGGATATCTGCAAGGCCTCTGCAGACATGCCAGTGTAACTTTCCTTAACAGCTTCCAAACTGGTACTCACTGCAGGAAGAAAAACAACCACAGAATGGACCTCCGGGCCTTCATTGGCCTTAAGAGGGACATCTGGGTTCAGAAGTGTAGCTAAAGATTTGGGCTTAATCTTTTTTACATTTTTCTTCAGAGGCTAACTGGATAGACCCACCGTACCCTCCACTGCAACAGCTATATGCTTGAGTCTCTGATTCTTGAGGTAGATGTTATGGGCAGAAAGATGACTATGGAATATCTTAGGGACAAATGCCTGACAGATCGTGCACGTGGTTATCTTTGTGTGGAATCTGTCTTCCACAATGGCACTTGCCTTTCTTGGATGACATTAACCTCGGAAAAGCATGCAGTAGCAAGAAACACAAATAAATTCTCCAACAGGGCACATCTGAAACAGCAACCACTTGGTGATCACATGAACAGTAGAAGATGGAGTTTGGACTGGTGTCAGAGAAGTTCTGAGCATGGTTTGTGCAGACGTCACTTTTTTGGCCTACACTGGCTGCTTGTCTGTATGCAATGCCGCACGTTCCCTGCAGTAGTAGAAGTCTTTGGTATGCTGTCCAGATGTTCAGGTTGCCTAGTAGGGGAATCCCTCATGTTATGAATACTGCAACATGGGAATAGAAGGACATCTGCTAACTATACACAAATATATATGTATAGCAGAATGACATGGCAGAAATAGCAATGTAGACACCACCCTCTCATCCAGTATAACAATGTGAAAAACAGATCAAACTCGGACACTACAATCCAGCATCTGGAAACATATAAAGAAGATTTCACTTTCAGGAATACATAGTTCAAATATCTATGTTAATTCCACCAGAAGAACAGTGTGCATTTTACCAAATTTTAAAGCAGTGGTAGCAGTCACTATATCACACTTGTTCTCAAATTAACTCCTTATAAGACCTTGCATATGTATACTTGGCTTGGGCTTGTCAGACTGCACCTTAGCATTTATACTCCCCTTTCAGCAATAACACAACACCAGGGTAATGCTGGACAAAGAAAGCACAAGGACAGTAACACACGAAGGATGAAAGCAGTATGCTAATACTAAAAGAAAAGGAAATATTCATCTGTAACCAAATACTCTAGATGAGAGAGGAAGAACAGGCAAAGCAGCAAAACAAAGTTTATTCATCAATTTCAAGTACAAAAAAAAATGAACAATGATTAAGCTCTTTCGTCCCACTCGAGGGACTTCATCAGAATATCATAATAATGTTTCTACCCCTTTTTTATATATTGTGGTATCTCTCCTAATTAAGATAATTAGAAACTATGAATTACCACAATAAATTAATTAAGATATTCTGAAAGGAGCGATCTGAAAGGATTGTAATAAAACAAGGCTCCAAGAAGATTTACTGCGGTCTATGGAAGGATATTCCAGAGAATGGTGGAATCCAAACATGCTCTGGACCTGGACTGCAGGTCAGGCTTGTAATGGGAGACCTTTTAAGAATGCTTTTGAAAGCCGAAGGGAAGCAACAGGAGTATGCTGTTCTTCCATGTGAAAGTTAGAAATGGCCACTAATTGGACTTAAATCATGGAATAACTAACCTCTGAACCAAAGAGACCCACCAGGAAATCCAAAATAGAAGGGAAGGGTGCAAAGAATAGATCTAAACCCTTGCAGTTCTCCCAAACAGTAAACCTCTTCTACTTACTTCTCTAGCTTTTCCTAGAGGAAGATTTCTGGGAAGAAGTTAGAATATGATTAACTCTAGAAGAAAGCCTGGGATTCCTGGCCATCACTGGAAGTGGAAAAAAAACAAGTGGTCAGATTAGGGTATTGGATGTCAGGCTGAGGCTTGCCAGAGGGATAGGAGAATAGATATGGAAAGAGATCCAGGACCAAAGGTGGGTACACTAGATGTGGCCATAGAAAGGGGAACCAACCTGTCGGGCCAAAAGGGGTCATTGAGAATTATGTTTGCTTTACACCAGGCTGACTAATAGAGGAGTTGGTGGGTAAGCATACAAGAGACATGGGAGCCAAGCATGGCCCTGAGTATCCCTCTGGGATTCTCCATCCTGATGGATCAGGGCAAAGAAGCTGCTGCATTTGCTAACGCAAACAGGTTACAGCAGGGCTAGCCCTTGTGGCTGAAAATTTTGTCCACCACAGACTGGTTGAGGGATCACTCGTGTGACAGAAGAATAGACTTGCTTAGCTGGTTGCTAAGATACTGGATTTCATTGTAATATGTGTTGCTATTAGAAAGTGCCAAAAAGACGTTGTGGCATTGCCAAACTCCCATGGCTTTCTGACATAGGAGGTAGGAATGGGTCCCCCCTTCTTTGTTGATGTACCAGACCATGGACATATTGTCTGACTGTACTGCAATCACACCTGTGGGAAGGTAATCTTGAATGGCTTACAATGCAATGAGGACTGACTGTATCTCAAGGACACTGATGAGAAGGTTGGCTATAGTTTGGGACTATAGTCCTGGAAACTGGGTTGCCGGTAATACCAAAGATAATAACTTTAGAAATAATGAAAATAACTGTGATAATGGGATAGGCAATAAGGAAGTATATTTTGTGACTACTTACAATGTTCTTACTGAACAAGTAGTTAGGGTAGTGTGACAATTTTGGTCCATGTTACGTAGAGACAGGGACCTCAGTGGTGTCTTGTGTAATTGTGTCAACATTTCTTATAAGAAAGCCAGGAATTTGTCAGATATGTGTCTTTCGGCTTTTCCCGGTTAGGGGGTCGCCACAGTGAAATTCCGGTCCGCTAATGATTGGCAGTAGATATTTACGTGCAGAGTTGCCGGCCCTGACACACAACCTTCAACGAAGGTACGCCCATTCACACATGTCTCCACACAGAAGACGCTCTAGCTGAGAATCGAACAGGACAACGTCTTACTGTGAGGCGACAACGCTACCACAGCACCACCACCGCAGTTAGGAATTTGTCAGATATGGTCGTGCATAATTAGTTTTCGCCACCAGATGTCAGTATCAGTAGGAACATTGCAAATTTTAGAGGGACTGTGCCATGTAATAAATGTTCTGTTTGTAAGCAGATAGTAAACTTTTTTCCATATATTAATCAGACTAAATTTGTGGTTAATGGGAATTACTCTTGTAATAATGAAAGAGTAATTTATGTTTTACAATGTACTTGTAACCTGTTTTATGTTAGGAAAACATGTAGAAGTTTTAAAGTTCTGTTTCAAGAACACATTAGGGACATAAAAAAATAAAAAGTTGGATAGTCCTTTAGGGAATCATTTTTTTGTCTGTACATAATGCTAACTCTGATGAACTTAAAGGATCTATTTTGGAACATGTTGAGGTAGGTTTAGGAGAATGCACAAACATAAAAGACAAACTTTAAAAAAAAGAAACACTTTATTTTAAAATGTAATATTTTGGAGCCTTTTGGGCTCAATAAAGAATGTAATCGGAAGCATGTGATGTAATCTATTATTGAATAATTATTTAATTGTCTATTAACATGATTTGGAGTGTATTTAATCTGTGCTTAATGTATTAACTTTTGTACTCTTTGAAGGCTTTTCGGCTGAAGTGCTAAGGATTTTATTAAACTTTGTGCTTTTTATGCTGTTTGTGCTTTTGTCTGTAGCCAGCCAGTCTTCCCTTTAAAATGCTCCCTCAACCCAGATAAGAGACTTCCATTGTCACCATGGCCCTTGGCAGAGGAAACACAAAGGGATGACCAAAGGATATCAGAAGAGAAATTAGCCACTATTGTATATGCTGTCTGCAGATCCTGGTGAGTTTAATGGGATGGTGCATCAACTGACACACTCTGTACCACTGGAAGGATAGAATTCACTGGGTACCATCACATAAAACCTTGTGTTTAGGACTAAAGTGATAGCTGCTGCTGTGGATCCTAATAGGATGAGAGTAAAGTGAACTTTTAGTTATGTACTCACCATAACTTCAGATGTTTGGGATCCATCTCGCCTACATTCTGACTGATGGGTTCGGAGCCGATCCCTCGGCTCCGACTCGGCACGCTTATGCCAAAGAGCGAAGTCTCTTATTGGCTGAGCTTACTATATCCAGGATGCACCACTACCAGTCCCCCAGATCTAGTTTGTCCGCATACATGCACACACGCATGCACTGCTTATATAACATCGACAGATGATAAAAGATAAAAACAGTAGAACTCAAACCGTTCAATCTCTTCTGATCTCCAAGGCAGGGGGAAGGAGGGTGGGTATTAGGAATGTAGGCGAGATGGATCCCAAACATCTGAAGTTATGGTGAGTACATAACTAAAAGATGTTATGTGATCCTATCTCGCCTACATTCTGACTGATGGGACAGCGTCCCTAGCACCTAAATCCTGGGTGGCTCACTGGAAAACACTCCTGAGTACCGTGGAACCAAATGATGCTCGCCCTTTAGATGCCACATCCAATTTATAGTGGGAAATGAAAGTGTGCGGGTTGGACCAAGTAGCCACAGCACAAATCTCAGAAATAGCGAGCTTGGAATGAAATGCAATAGAGGTAGCCATAGCTCTAGTAGAGTGAGCTTTGACAGATGTTGCAAGTTGCTTATTTGAAGAGGAATAAGCTTGAGTTATGCAATCTCTAATCCATTTGGCAATAGTAGCTTTAGTGATGGTTTTACCCAGTTTATTATCTGAAAAGGACACAAACAATTGATCTGTTTTTCGAATTTGTTGAGTCCTGTCTAGATAGAAGCGCAATTGTCTGTGAACATCCAATGTATGCAAGGTGTATTCCGCTTTGTTTGAAAATTTTGGAAAGAAAACTGGTAGCTCTAGAGATTGTTGGAGACATAGATTAGAACAAACTTTTGGAACAAAAGATGGATTAGGTCTACGTGATACTCTATCCTTGTGAAAAATCAAGTACGGTGGTTTGATAGATAGGGCTTGAAGTTCTGAAACTCTTCTTGCAGAGGTAATTGCAATTAAGAAGGCAGTTTTCCAAGACAGATATTTCAACTCACATGTAGCAGCCGGTTCAAAAGGGGAAGATGTTAAGGCACGGTACCAAATCAAGATCCCACGGAGGCGCAGGATGAAAAACTGGGGTCTTAAAAGCACAGCACCTTTCATGAAAGTTTTACATAATCTGCTGCTCATCAACGGTGGGTCTATGGATTCGTGAAATTTGGAGATAGCTGCTAGTTGGACTTTAATAGTAGAGACTGAAGATCCTTGATTAAACAAGGATGTTAAAAATTTCAAGACCTCTGGTATCGGGGCAGTAATAGGGTCTAAGCCTCTGAGTTGAGCCCAGATAGCAAACCTCTTCCACTTACTGTGATACAATTTCTTAGTGGTGGGTTTGTGGGCTGAAGATAAAATGTGAATAACTTCTGGGTCCAAGGTGTGATTTCTGACTAAAGTCGGAAGTGGAGGAGCCAAGCTGTTAATTTCAAAGTGTGAAGGGACTGGTGTTGTCCCGACTGATGAACCAGAAGGTCCGGAGTTAGATCCAAAAACCAAGGACCGTCCAGAGTATATTTCTGTAGGTAGGGGAACCATACCTGACAAGGCCAGTATGGAGCAATTAGAATCATTGTGGACCCCAATTGGGAAGCTTTCTGGATGACTTTGGGGAGGAGTGGAACCGAAGGGAAAGCATAAAGCAGTCCTGTTGGCCAAGGTTGGACTAGAGCATCCGTAGCTGCCTCCCCTTGACGCGGGGTCAAGGAAAAGAACCTTTTGCACTTCGTGTTTTGTGGTGTTGCAAACAGGTCGCAGCACGGAATCCCCCATCTTTTGAAAATCTGAGCTGCTACTGTTTCGTTCAGGGACCACTCGTGAGGAGAGAGAATAGTCCTGCTCAGTCTGTCTGCCAATACATTGGATTTTCCTGGAATGTGGGTCGCTACCAGGAAGCGGTTGGTAGCCACTGCCCATTCCCACACCCTCATGGCCTCTCTGCAAAGGGGGTAAGATCTGGTCCCTCCTTGTTTGTTTAGATACCAGACCACCGACATGTCGTCTGTGTGGATAGCGATAATGCCCTGAGGGAGAAACTTGTGGAGGGCATGTAGGGACAGAAGTACAGCCCTCATTTCCAACACATTGATATGGAGAAATGTTTCGTTTGGAAGCCAAGAACCCTGAACTGACCTGCCCAGACAATGCCCCCCCCCACCCCGTCTGGGAGGCATCCGTTGTCAAGGTGGCCACCGGAGGGTATAACAAAGGTCTTCCCTGATTCAGATTGGATGGCAGAAGCCACCAGCGGAGGTCCCGTTTGCACGTTTCTGTAATCAGTATGTGATGATTGAGGGGGAGATCCTGAAAGGACCCTTGTGTCGATAACAGCCACTGAAGAATCCTCATGTGCAATCTTGCCAGAGGAACTAGGAGAACCGTGGCAGACATTGAACCTAAAAGTTGCAGGACCATCCTGGCTGGGGCTTTGGATCTTAGAAGCAGGGCTCGGGCTTGACCTTGTAATGTTTGTATCCTTTCGGTAGGAAGGAAGATTCGCATTAATTTTGAGTCTATCTCTGCTCCTATGAATCTTATGCGCTGAGAAGGCAGCAAGACAGACTTTGACCAGTTGAATGTAATTCCCAGGGAAGCACCCAGGAGATGGTGGCTTGTAGGTTCTCTAGTAGTAGATGCCTGGTGGTGGCAGTCAGGAGCCAGTCGTCTAGATAGGGAAACACTTGGAATCCGAGACTCCTCAGGTGAGCAGTCACTACTGCCAAACACTTGGTGAACACCCTGGGCGCTGTGGTGAGACCAAAGGGCAGTGCACAAAATTGGAAATGACTGTCTCCCAGGCTGAAGCGCAGATACCTCCTGGACGCCTGATGTATCGGTATGTGATAATAGGCGTCCTTGAGATCTATGGAGCACATCCAAACATCTTTCTCCAAC
Source organism: Protopterus annectens (assembly GCF_019279795.1). NCBI lineage: Eukaryota > Metazoa > Chordata > Ceratodontiformes > Protopteridae > Protopterus > Protopterus annectens. The sequence continues at coordinate 1,225,313,320 of NC_056739.1, forward strand.
AATGGGAGAATGGATTGTAAAGTGACCATTCGGAATTTGGACTTCATGACGGACTGGTTTAGTTTGCTGAGATCCAAAATGGGTCTCAGGTCCCCTGTCTTTTTTGGCACTAAAAAGAACCTTGAGTAATTTCCGGATCCGATCTGGTCTGTGGGGACCGGTTGGATGACTCCTTTTTCTAGCAGCTTTGAAGCTTCTACGGCTGCAATTTCCCTTTGACTGGGTGGTGGGTCCGGGATTTTTTTGGACGGTGGGGGTGGGCGTGTGAAGGGAATGGTGTAACCTCTGGCAATGATCCGAAGCACCCATCTGTCCTGAGTAATAGACTCCCAGGCTTTTAGGTGCTTGGCAAAACGGCACCCGACTGGCTCCGGAGCAGCGCAGCCGGGCAATCCCTCATGAAGTGTGGGAGGCTGAAGAGCCACGAAAGGACTCGCGGTCTCCAGTGTTGCGGGGGCCTCTGCCGCCTCTGGGACGGCGTCTCCCAGAAAAATTTCCCCGTCCTCTGCCTCTGGAAGGGGAATCTTCCTGCTGTTGGGGAAAGAATTTCTGTGATTTGCGGAACCACATTTTCCCTCCTCTTTTAGCCTTGGGATAAGGCTGAAAGGGAGTGGAATAACGTGCTCCTACGGCAGATAAAGTCTTTCCCTCCTGCTCACAGCGGGTAAGAGTGTCTTATACCTTGGGTCCAAACAAAGAGGACCCATCAAAGGGAGCGTCGGCAAAGGAAGACTTGAAGGCCTCCACGAAATGACACAACGGAGCCAGGCTTGTCTCCGTGAGAGCCACGCCTGTGCCTGCCGCTCTGCCCGCCTTCGGCCGCATATGAAATGAGCCTCATGGACGAGTTAGAAATCGAGTTAAGGATAGCCAACTGAGAGCTAACCGACTGGGCTAGCTGCTCAGGTAGGTTACCTGAGAGGGAGTCTGAGAGCTCCTTGACCAGATCCCTCTGTAGTCTGGTGAAATGTGCCAAATAATTCAGGGACCTCAGAGTAAAGGCCGCTGAAGTCAGGGTGCGCTTCCCGTACCGGTCCATGCTCCTAGACTCCTTATTAGGAGGATGGACGGACGTTGAAGCCTCTGCCACGTCCTGCTGGGTAGCAGATGCCACCACCATGGCATCTACAGCCACGCCTTTCGTTAAGAACTCCTTCTCGGGTGGGGCAGACAAAAATTTGTTAGGGCGAGAAGGCACTGGTTCCACAGTATCTGGATGTTCCCACGCCCTCCAACAAACCAAATCCAGGAGCTCGTCGAAGGGCGGAGACACCCAGGAGGTGGAGGGCTGAGCCCCGAAGGCCTTAAGACACCGACTCATCAGCGGAGGGGGGTTTGGAATTCCAGCCGCCTCGTTGCTTAAGGATCTCTAGAATGTCTGCAAATGAGACATCATCCGAGGACGACTTTGGGGACCCCTCCGCATCATCAAGATCAGTGTCCGATGTAAGAGACTCGTCGGGGGAGTCCACGTGCTTCCTCTTGCACGATCTCTTCCTTGGGGGCTCCTCCCAAGACAACTCAAGAACCCTCAGGAGGAGGGAACCCCAGTGCGGGTAACCTCAGGCCCCGGGGCTCCGCTGCCTAGAGACAGGGGAACTGCCAAAGACCCAGTCTCCATGCCCAGGGAAGGTGCCGGTAAAGCCGTAGAGATGGCCGAAGAAGACTTGTCCAAGGCACTCCTCATAGCTCTGAAAGCCGGACCCCCAGAATCCTGGGAGGGTCCGGTCCCCGGAGCCATGATAGCAGACGGAAGTCCCGCGGCCGAAGCACCGAGAGGGAGGCTCGGAACCGACAGCATTGGTCCCAAACGTCACCGGGTCCGGCCGAAGAAGTCCGTGTGCTAAACTCGGACCCAAAGGCCGGGGTTGGAGTAAGGGTCGGAGCCGACCCTAGGATCTCTACTGGCTCCATCAGCATCTGCTCTGACGGAGCCGAAGCGGTCGGAGGAGGAATGGCAATGGAGTGGGCTATCGGCTCCGAAGCCAATTGGGTCGGAGCCGAAACAAATTTCTGAAAGACTGGGGACTGGAACAGTCTTTGGAGCACCCTGTCTATGTCCGAATCTGACATCCTTGATGACCTGGAAGAGACCGAATGGGTCCGAGTAGGTCTTTCCAACGGCTCCAAGGGACTAGGGGACCGGCTCCGAGGCGACTCGATAACTATCGGCGCCGAAGGAGTGTCGAAACCAATTTCCATCGGTGCCGAAGAGGACTTCGGCGCCGAGGAGGAAGTGTCTGAGCGGACAACCTTCATCGGCTCCAAGATCAGTGGAGCCGATGAAGGTGACCCGCCTCTCGATGCCCCAGCCGTCGGCTCCGAACCCAGAGGAGTCGAGGCTGGAGGCATCGAGGCAGACCATTCCACCCTCGGCTCCGAAGTCCGTGGAGCCGAAGGAGAAGCCTGCCTATGTCTTTTGGCGGTCGGGTCCGACGGACTGGTCGGAGCCGACGCCCTTTTCTTCTTAGCAGGAGAAGGAGAGGAAGCTAATGCCTCTTCAAAAGAGGGTTTTATAAGGCCTTTTAAGATAAGTTTATTTTTCCTCTCTTGGAGGACCCTCGAGGAAAACGCGTGGCACACGCTACAGGACTCCTGTAAATGTTTTGCGCCCAAACAATACACACAGAGAGAATGGTCATCTGTGATTGACATCTTAAAGCTGCACTTAGTGCACTTCTTAAAGCCCGAAGGCCGAGGAGCCTGTGACATTATGATAACAAATTCAGTGAACTCTAACTATCACAGAAAAGAAACTTTTCTTCTTTTCTTTTTTTTTTTTTTTTTTAAACAAAAACTGTCACAACAACAGAAAAAAATTAACTAAATGGATCCAAGAACCCCTAAGGACTTGAAAGACAATCAACTGACAGGGAAAGGCCCTTACACTCAAAGGGGCTTCTAGTCAGAAAAACGCGCAATCACCACACAATTTCCACAAAATATAACCACTCATACACAAAAACCACTAGTTAGCCGTTAAAACAGCTTTTTGTTGAAGAATTAGGAAATTCCTGACAGAAAAAGAAGTGAAAAACACTACTTAGCTCAGCCAGCTCGAGACCACGTCTTTGCTTGTTAGCGGCAAACGAGATCTGGGGGACTGGTAGTGGTGCATCCTGGGATATAGTAAGCTCAGCCAATAAGAGACTTCGCTCTTTGGCATAAGTGTGCCGAGTCGGAGCCGAGGGATCGGCTCCGAACCCATCAGTCAGAATGTAGGCGAGATAGGATCACATAACATCCAATGGTTTCTGATGATGCAAAACTTGCAAAGCTTGAAGACAGAGAGACAATAGTCTGGACGGAGGTAGTCTTGCTATCCCAGTGGAAATGTCAAGGTGGCAACCTATGAATTCTATAATCTGACCTGATTCCAGTTTGGATTTTTTGAAGATCACTGTGATTTTTAAAGATTAACACTGATAGAGTAAGGAGTCTCTTGCTTGGATCAGTGAATCTCTTGTGGTGACCATAATGAACCAGACATGTAAACAGGGAATGCTTGGACCACTGCAGCTTGAGATACACTGTTACCATTGCCATGCATTTGGTAAAAACCTGGAGGGGGTGCTGTTGTGAGACCAAAGGGCAGTGCAATGGAATGGAAATGACTGCCCCTAGCTAAAAGTGCAGAAACTCATGGACCGTCTGACCATCTTGACATGGTAATAGGCATCCTGGAGGTCCATCAAGCACATGGAGTCAGCCTTCCTCAGAAGAGGCAGTATGGATTGTACTGTGCCAATCTTGAAAGATGTCTGCTTAACAAACTAGTTCACCTGGCTTAGGTGCAAGATTAGCTTTACGTCTCCATTTCTTTTCAGTACCAAAAAATACCCATAAGTAGACTCAGGATCCTCTCTGGTATGGTGGGATCTCCTGGATTAATTGTTTTCTTACTAACGTTGAAATTTCCTGTACTGCATCCATCATTGTCAGCATGGAATATCTGGAATGGCCTTCTATTCCAATTTTCTTTTTTTTGTTTTGTTTTTTATAAACATTTTTTATTGATTTTCATGAAATAAAATAATACAAGAAATATGATATATAAATATACACAATATATGTCTTAAAAACATCATAACATGGAACAATAACTATTTACAATGTCCATAACAGATACAATGCCATTGTTGTGATTACATTTTATCTAGTAGTTTTTCAAGCTTCAACCAAGTTAATTTCTTATGTGTTATCTTAGCAGTTCTTTCTGAAATAGTTTGCAACTCCTTATTATATACAAGTTTAGCTAATAGTAACAAATCTGTAAATTATAGGATTTTTTTACACTTTCAATTTGATGTAATGAATTTTCTTGCAATTGCAAGCAAGGACCAAAGAAGGTGCACCTGTATTTTGGGGATATTTGTTGGAATCTGTGCAATGAACAGTAATAATGAGTTAAATACTTCACACTTGTCTGACCACAATGCTTTTATGAAATTTCTGAACTCTATCCAGAGTGGAGTTACTATTTTACATGTAAGAAACATGTGTACCCAATCTGCACAAAGTATTTTCTCACATCTCCAACATTTATTAAGATTATTTTTTTTATATCAAGTCCATCTTATGTGGGGTAATAAAGCTCTTATGGATGTATTTCCAAATGAAGATTTTGCAAGAAGGGGATGACGTTGTGCTATTAATTGATTTAAGTACTAATTCTTTATCACTATCTGAAAAAATGGATTTGTTTATTCTCTCTGTGAAATTCCATAAGGAGTCTCTGGGATTTGCATATTGGTTCTTAAAGATTTGTATATACTTAACAATGATAGAATATTATTAACATGCAAAGTGTTTATTTCACAAAGAAGAGAAAGTATTTTAGGTAAAGGTGTTGTGCTGGTGATATGACATATTTTGAATTCATTAACTATGTATTATCTAAGTATTTGTATGTTCAACCAGTTGTTGTGCTTTATGTTATACCTGGCCATAAGAGAAGATGGTTCATGGATATTATTATTGCAGAGAAACTGGTGCCACAAAACTAAGCCATTTTCTTCCATTACTTTTATTTTAGATACGTTGAAGGAGTCCAGACATGTCTTTGTGAATGCTATGGGAAACATTAAAAATATTAAGCTTTTTGTCATATGATTTTTGTTTATTATCTTTTTAAAATTATCTAATATATAAGTGAAAAAAGATTTTTTTTTATTCTTATTGGCATTGTAGAAATGTTCTTTGACAACAAGGAAGATTTTTTTTATTTTCTGAGAACATATTGTCAATATTTGTGTCTATGTCAGATAATAAGATACTTACATGGAGATTTTTCCAATTAGAACTATATTTGGAGTTTAACCATTGGCTCATCACATTAAGTATGGTCGATTCCGCATAAAGTTCTAAATTTGGGAATGCTATTCCCCCATCTTTTCAGCTTCTGAAGTGCCAAAAATGGCTGATTCTTGGCTTTTGAGGAAACCATAGGAAATTTATTAACACAAAATTTAGTTGCTTCATTAACTTTTTGGATGGGGAGGCAATTAAAGTTTGGAAGTAGAATAAAATTTTGGGGAATAGGATCATTTTTATTAATGACAGTCTTTCTTCTATCGTGAAATACATTTTATTCTATCTATTTAAACATTTCTTAACTGTGGATAATAGGTATTTTTAATTTGATTTTAAAGTATTATTCCAGTTTGACTTTATATATATTCCTAAGTACTTAATGGTGTCGTTTGCCCAGTTAAAATTGTTGTGTTTTCTTAGTAAAGTGTTTACTTTTTTATTTATTAATAATGTTTCTGTTTTGGTGTGATTAAAGCTTAGGCCTGAAACCTCATCAAAAACGTGCAGGGATTTTGTTATATGATCTATAGAGGAATCTATATTTCCAGTTGTTAGCATGACATTGTCTGGAAAAAGATGAATTTTAGAAATGTAGCTTGGACTAACAGAAAATCCCCTTGTATTAGAATTAGCTCTTATGAAGTTAGCTAGAGGTTCTACTGATAGGGCAACTAATAAGGGGGAGAGTGGACAGCCTTGTTTAGTGCCTTTTAGGATGTTGAGCAAACCTGATAAAAAAGTACCAATTTTGATGTATGATATTGAGTTAATATATATAATCTGTTAATTATATCGATAAAGTCAGGGGAGAAGTTATATACTTCTAATACTTTAAATAAATAGGACCAATTCATAGAGGCAAAAGCCTTGTTTAAGTCTAGGCTAATAATTGATAGTTCCTTTTTTTTCCCTGTTAGCATGATCTACTAAGGAAAAGAGCCTGATAACATTGTCTTGTACTCTTCTATTTAGGATGAAGCCTGTTTGATCATCACCTATTATGTTAGGCATCAGATGATTTAATCTGTTAGCTAATATTGATGTAAAAAATTTATAGTCTACATTTAATAGTAAAATGGGATGATACGAAGTTACTATTTTGGGGTCTTTGTCCTGTTTTAGGATAGGAGAAATCATGGCATATTTCCAGGAAGGGAATGAGCTTGTCTTTTTTCTGAATTCCTCAAAAGCTTGTAAAAGTATCTTTAATGTATCGCCTGTGAGTACTTTATACATTTCTCCTATTAATCCATCTAATCCTGGGGCTTTATTGTTCTTAAGTCTTTGAATCCTCTCTTTTAGTTCACTTAATGTTATTGTTTTGAGAAGTTTGGTATTCTGTTCTACTGATAGTTTGTTGCCTATGTTCTCATTTAAGAAGTTATCTTTTGGGACGTTGTTATTAATATTTGGATTTGAGTTATTTATTATTTCGTGATGCTTTCTGAACGTCTCAAGAATATCTTCTAAATCTGTTCCAATTTTAGCTTTATTTTTAGTTTCATCAGCAATTTCACTTATATATTTGACATTGGTTAAGTTTTTTGATTTCACAGCTAATCTATGCATGTTTTTTGGGTTAACAGAGTAACACTGTAATTTGATTCTTTCTAAATGTATTGCCACTTTGTGATTAAGAATTTCCATGTAATTAAGGTTTAATTGTTTCAGTTCTGTATTTGTGTTTATGTCTTTATTATTTAGATTTCTTTTTAGTTCATCAATTTTTGATTGTATTCTCGATAGCGTACTATTCCAATTTTGGAGGATATGCCAAAGGGATAAAACAGCCTTTGGTTATCACTCTGAACACCCATAAGTAATAGCTAACCAGGCATGAGGATGGAGAGATAAGCACCCCTCCACTGCTCTCAGAGTAGAACAATTGGGCAATCTATCAGGAGGGCTGGAAGGGTTTGTTTGTGGAAGAACCTCAAAAATGAAAGTTATGTACTTCCCATAGCATTAGATCCATGTTGTCTTATTTTCATATGGTTCAACATGTGGGATGTTGGATCCAATCAGATTTGACCATGGCACCTTATACCAGAGTACTGAAGCCCAGAGCTCTCACTCCTCCTCTACCCGCAATACCCTCTCCTGCCTGAATTACCATAGACTGAGTTTGCTGACTCAAAATGGTTTTAAATAATATACAAAGTAATGGAGAAAAGGAGAAAATGCTGACAGAAATCCATCATAGAGAAAAGTGGAACAATGATCAGACAGGGTCTGGGCAAGGAGGCTGATCCTTAGAAAGAGAAATGGCAATTTGAAAGGGAGAAGAAGGGAGGGGAGTTGAACCAGATGAAAAAAGACAACACGGATCTAGCGTTAGTGTAAGTACATAACTTTAATAGCCAATGTTGAATATATTTGTCTGATTCAACATGTGGGACAAATTCACAAGCAACCCAAAAAAGGGACATGGGTGGACTAAAGGAAGGATATTCCTGAGTAAGGCAGAGCCAAAAGATGTGCAAGTGCTAGACTAGGTTGTCAGCACACACACACTTCCCACACTAAATAAGGACATGACACATAAATCCACATATGTGGAGGCACTCATTAGTAACTTACCAAAAGATCAGAGGCTTGAAAAAATGGAAACCACTTACACACATACAAATGCAAAAAACAATGCCAAGAAATGTATAGTTATCCCCTTTGGGAAAAAAAAACATGTACCCGTGAATTACCACATAGGTGGCAGTACACTAAACACCGAAATTGTGATAAGAGACTTAGGGACACAGGTGGACTGTGGTCTCACCTTCGATAACCACATCACCACAACAGTCAGGAAATCCTTCTGTATGGCACACCTCATCACTAAGGACTTTTCCTCCAGAAAAAAGGAGGTCATTGTCCCACTGTACTCATCCCTCATTAGACCCATTATAGAATACAATGCCCCGTTTGGTATGTACCTCTCAAGACATCTGCAACAACTGGAAAGGCCACAGAAATACCTCACTAAAAGACTCACAGTCCTAAAGCAGATGCCCTATGCTGACCATCTAAAAAAACTCCACCTATACTCTGTCACATATCGCCTACTCAGAGGCAATCTCTGCTTAACATACAAGGTCATGTCAAACCCAGAGCTGTTGGACATGCTACACTTAAAGAAATCCCAATCCCTCTGAGACACACGCTCCAGGGATCTAAACCTTGTCATCACAATGAACAAAACATGATGGAGGGATAGGTTCCTGACCCAGAGACTTCCCAGACTCTGGAATAGACTGCCCATACATGTTCAAGCAGAGCGCCTCTTTGGCCCTCTTCAAAAGGAACCTTGATGATTGGATGGGAGACAGGAAATTCACCTCGGGAATCATGTCAGTCGCCCTGCTAGACATGAGTCCAAATACAGTGGTAAGAAATAACCAGGGAATTGTTATGGCTAAGCTTGTATAGGCCCTAGGGCCGATAGCCTAGTGCCAACCTATGAACAACCACAACAAATAATAACACATACAACAGTGTCTCAACAAGTAAGCCCATAAGGAGTAACACCACAAAACCAAATATATTGCTCATAGGTGACTCCATTATGAGACACATGGATATTCCCCTCACCTGGCTGGATAAGGAATAGATTACAGTTAGCTGTCTGTCAGGTGCCAGGATCCATCAAGTCACTCAAGCACTCAAGTCAGTCAATCACAAATACCGGTATGACTCCTTCATAGTCCATGCAGGGCTGAATTACTTGAGATGTGCCTCAATGGACTATATGAAAAGAGACACAACTGACCTCTCAGATTATGTCACAGGCAGGTATAAGCCTAGCCTTAAGCAGAATTCTACCTTCTCCAAAGATGCCACAATACAAACAAAAAATGATTGCCTTTAACAATTGACTTAGCTTCTGGTGTCAGTCCAAGGGAATCCATGTCTGTCAGCCTAGGAAAACATGGTAGACAGGCCACTTTGCCAGAGATGGTCTGCACCTGTCTCCTCTAGGCTTTCGGATACTGGCAAAGGCATTAGCCACCACTATTGTGCCTTTTTTAGGCAGTGTCAAAATAACCAACTTCCCAATGTAACAAAATCCTCTCTAGATAAACTCATGGTACTGCTGGTTAATGCTAGGAGACCAAACAAGAAATTGCACTTCATGGAAGCACTCCTTATTCTGGAAGATGTTGACGCCTCTGCATTCACTAAGACATGGTTCAAAGGTGTGACAGCACCTTGGCCATGCAGGGCTACAATGCCTTCCATATGTTCAGACCACAAACTGAGCATGTAAGAACCAAAGGAGGAGTTGTATCCATCTTCATTAAGGACTGGTAAAATAGTATGACTCTCTTGAGTTACTCCATGTGCAATTAATGATATGCAAAGTACTCTGCCACATCAAAGCTAGCTACTGGTCCCTCACCATGAAACAGGAAAATCATATTGCATATCTGGACTTACTGGAGTCACTTGCATACAGCCCATCACCTTATTCATGGGTGATTTTAATTATCCTACCATTGACTGGGAAACATACACGACCACAAGCATGCTGGTTCAGGGGTTCTTGGACTTTGTCAGTGCAAATGCTCTGTAACAGCTAGTCAGCACACCCACAAGAGGCTCAAATGTCCTGGACATAGTACTCACTGATATGGGACAGCACTGCACTCTCACCATGTGATGCCTTCCCTGGTAAGATCAGACCATAAATCAGTCTCATTCGATGTAATTATATAAGACCAGATACCCCATCAAGCTCAAAAATGGTTAACAATTTTCCAACGACAAATTACCTCCTAATAAGTGATGGTATAAGAAATTTCAAAGCTCCCTCAAATGCAGATAACACAGACTCCTATGCAGAGGTGTACACCAATGCCCTGTATAACCAGTTAGGCAATTGTATAGAATCGGCTACAAGAGAACAAGAGCGCACTGGCTCAGCAGAGAAAGAAATCCCTCTCTAGCTTAAACAAACAAATTAGAGATCTTGTCAAGTCCTCCAAAGGTAATTACTAAGTAAAAATAGCCTCCCTACCTAACGATAATCACAATGCATTCTTTAACTACATCTGAAATCTGAAAAATATGTGCCGAACTGGTTGTGGATGGCACCACCCATACTCAGCCAGTGGTAATAGCCAACCTGCTAGCTGACAGATTTTAGAGCAAACTTCATCCCTCCTGCTTGCCACTATTCCTCAGTCTATTAGCTCAAGAAAGCAGGTCATCTTAGTGCTCTCCAAGACCAAAAACATGACATCAATGGGAGAAGACAACATCCCAGGTTGCCTTTTAAACAACTTAAATCATGACCTAGCAGATCCATTTAGATCCCTGTTTAACCACAGTCTAAGAATTGGCTATGTTCCAGCAGAATGGAGGACAGCAAGAGTATTCCCTCTTCACAAAGGGGGCCATCAACTGACCCTGGGAATTATGGGCCCATAAGCTTGACTAGCCTGATCTGCAAGGCTTTGGAAAGAATCATTATGGACCTTATTAACAAGGACATAGGTAATCTCCAAACATTGGGCCCAATCCATTTTGGATTGGTTAAAGGCAGATCATGCCTGTTAAACATGGCTGACTTCTTCGAGAAAAAAACAAGGCCCTGGATGAGAGAGACAGTGCATACCACCTGTTTTGACCTAGCCAAGGCATTTGACACAATCCCCGACTCAGGTATTATACAGAAATTCTCCCCGTTGGGAATTAACCCCTACATTACCATATGGGTATCCAACTAGTTCACTGACAGGAAACATACTGTCAAAGTGGGCGACTTCACCTTCAGTAAAAGACCGGTCACCAATGGCATACCACAGGGTTCTGTGCTGGGCCCCTTAATGTTCAGAATTTATTTCTCAGAAGTCCAGGCAAACTTGGACACCTTGTGGTTGAACAAGTTCGCTGATAATTGCAAATTGGGAGCAAACATTGATCCCTCAACGATGTTAATATACTGCAGACAGGGTTAATGCAGACAAATGATTGGTGCCAAAGCCACGGATTAAAGCTAAATGAAAAAAATGCATTATTATTCCATTTGGGAAAGCTGACATCCCGGGTAATTACATTATAGACAGCACTCAGTAAATGTAGACCCAGTACTACATGATCTGGGTACTCAGGTTGATAGCAATCTGAACTTTGACCATCACGTATCTACAGCAGTAAGGAAATCCTTCTATGTGGCACATCTTATAAGTAAAGCATCACATTCAGATCTAAGGATGTTATAGTTCCATTATATTTGGCCCTCATTAGACCAGTAATTGAGTACAATGCTCACCTTTGCATGTACCTCACCAGACACCTACAACAATTGGAGAGACTATACAAATTTTTCACCAAAAAAAATATAAGGTACACAAAACAAGTCTTACATGGAAAACATGAAAGCACTGTCACTATATTCTGTCCTACAGGTTGCTAAGGGGTGACCTGTGCTTGGCTTATAGGGCAGTCTCTGACTTGGCCCTGATGGAAATGCTACCCATTCGTAAATCAAACTGCAGGAGGGTCACACACTCCAGGGATCTTAACCTAGCCCCTAACATGAACAGGTCATGCTGGAGAGATAGATACATCTCCCACAGACTGCCACTTCTCTATAACAAGCTACCAATTCATGTGAATCAGTGCCTCTCCCTGACCCTCTTCAAATGCAACCTAGCTCAATGAATGGGTGACCACAGATTCACTCCTGGGGTGGCGCCCATGCCCATTCTGGACAGAGGAAGTCACTATTAACTATCATAATATATCACTAGTTGGGTTGCAAACTGGCTCACAGGTACAGCCCACAGTGTGAAAGTAGCTGACTCCAAGTCAGACTGCCGACCAGTCATGAGTGGAGTCCCACAGGGTTCATCCTGGGACCTCTCCTGTTTGGTATCTACTTTTCTGAAGTTCAGGCCAACATGAAGGGACTCTGGCTGACAAAGTTCGCAGACGACTGCAAGTTGGGAGCTATTATTAACTCCCCATGTGATGTTGACATCCTACAAAAAGGCCTCACTAAGACCAATGACTGGTGTCAGAACCATGGGCTTAAGCTCAATACCAAAAAATGTGTTGTCATCCCCTTTGGGAAAAACTTATTTCCCATGAATTACCACATCGATGGTAGTCCACTGAACACAGAAGGTGTTATAAGAGATCTGGGAATGCAGGATGACAGCAACCTTTCTCTTGACCACCACATTGCCACTGTGGTCAGAAAGTCCTTCTATGTGGCACATCTCATTACTAAGTGTTTTGCATCCAGGAAGAAAGAGGTCATTGTCTCCCTCTACTCTTCCCTCATTAGGTCAGCCATTGAGTACAATGCCCCATTTGGCATGTACCTCACTAAACACCTGCAACAACTGGAGAGGCGACAAAAGTACCTCACAAAGAGGATCCTAGGCCTTAAACATTTGTCCTATATGGACATGCTCAAAAAATTCCAACTATTCTCTGTCTCATATCGCCTACTTAGAGGCGATCTCTGCTTGACTTACAAAGCCATGTATGACCCAGCTCTGTTAGAAATGCTACATCTAAAGAAATCCCAATCCCTCCGCACCACATGCTTCAGTTACCTCAATCTCATTACCACAATCAAGAGAACATGCTGGAGGGACAGGTTCATAACCCAGAGTCTGCCCATGCTATGGAACAGACTTCCCATACAAGTCAAGCAGAGCACCTCAGTAACCCTCTTCAAGAGAAATCTTGATGAGTGGATGGGAAATAGAAAATTCATCCCAGGAATCACTCCAGTTGCTTTACTCGACAGAGGCACTGGGAACTAAGGTCGGGTGGCACGATGCCAGGGTAATCCTACGGGCTAGGCTTGTAAAGGCTCCAGGGACATTAGCCTAATACACACCTATGAACGTATAAACCCTTATCTCTGCAAACTTCACTCACCTAACCACCAACAACTGGGGCAACTCAGGATAAATATGATTAAGCTTGTAAGGGCTCTAGGATCCTTAGCCTAGTAACCTTATATGAACATATGAACCTATAAATCTAAAAACTTACTACTAAATAAGAAATGCAATAATGTAACTACTAAGCAAAAGGGAGGATAAAAAAAGGTCAATAATCTTAACCTATCATGAAAAAGGATGTAGCTCTCTTTAAAGACATCTGGTTTGACAGGTGGCAAATGAGATCTGGGGTAATTCAGGTAGAAGAGGGGAATTGTGGGTAGGGGAGGAGATAGAGCTGTCAGATGCAGTACTCTGGTATAAGGCCCCAAGATCAGATCTGCTCAGATCCAACAACCCACAAGTTGAATCAGACAAAAACAGGCAACAGCAGATCCCTTGATTTTGTTGTCCCCTAGTGCCTTTACTTATGATGTCCACTGAAGTGCCCTCCTCTCTCGGAAGACCCTGTCACCAGAAGATCTGGGACTTTCAGAACCACAAATGTTTTCTACCCTTCTGGTTGTGTGAAAAGGACCTCTGAGGCATGCAGAATTAGATTCTTATGGCATACTGGGTCCTGCCATCCTGCTCCCTCCTAGTTAGGGTACCCTTGACCTTGGATCCAAACAAGATGTACCCATCAAATGTGCATTCAGGAAAGATGCCTTAAAGTTTTCCACAGAAATGTATAGAAGCATCCAGGTAGGGTGGCAGCTGTTAAGGTGAGTACCTGCTGTTCTTGTCATTCCATCTGCTGCATTTGACAATAGGAGCATAGAGAGAATAGTACTGGACTACAGGGTGGTCAGCTGTGATTCCACTACCTGGCAGGACTCCACTGCTGTGGCACATAAATAAGATTTTGACAGCTCCTTAGTCAAATCTCTTTGCAATCGAGTCAAGTGAGCCATGTAGTTCATTACTTGGTGGGCAAAGATCATTGTACCATACAGTAACTTCCAAAATCTGTCCAGAGCCCTAGACTCCCTGTTTGGAGGATGAACAGAAACCCTCTCAATACAGAATTCTCTTTTAGTGGCTGCCACTACCACAATAGCATCCTCTGCTGGCCCCTTACTACAGTGTGGTCTATCTCTAGGAGACACTACGTTCTTATCCAGCTTATACAGTATTAGTTCCACCATATCCAGATCCTTCCAAGCCTGCTGGGACACCAAATCAACCAAGTCATCTGCTGGGAGTACTACCCAGGATGTAGACGGGCCTGCACCAAAGACCTGGAGAAATATTGACTCCCCCTGGGAAGGTGCATCAGTGGACCAATATTCTCTCTGTCTAAGCAATTCCAGGATCTCTCCAAAGGAGACATCTTCAAAGGGAGATCTGGTGTGCCTCTTCCCTTCACTTAAGACAGTGTCTTCTGTGACAGACTCCTGGGGAAGATTCAAATGCCTCCCTTCACATTTGTGCTTCCTATGTTCTGGGAGAGAACCAGAAACTGTAGGGGGAACCCTAAACCTGGGTTTCCTTGAGGCTAGTTGGTACCGGCTGTCCCATAAACAGATGATGAAGAAGCACTGAAGCACCTGAAACTACAGGACCTCTTGTGGGGCTCTGAGAAGGGTAAGAGCCATCCTCTCTCTCAAATGGGAGAGGATCTTTTCAAATATCTCAAATGCCAAAGTTGAAGCAGGTTGTGAGTAGGAGCTCTTCAGGTCCAAGAACCCCAAAGAAGCTCTTTCTGAGACTCAGCCTGGTTAAGATCTGAAGCTGAAGCCACAGCCAAGCTGTCAAGAGACAGGGAAGGCTCCAAGACCCTTACAGTCAACTCAGAACCTGGAGACCCTGATGCCAACCTCTTAGCTATGAGACAAACCCAGAACTGATGAAGTCAGATTTGAGCAGGTCAAGGAAATTATCAGCGCTGATGACACCCAGGTTGTTGGCTCTGGCAGGGGGACCACATAGGATACACTTGGATCCAAAATCAGTTGATTTAAAATGTGAATTACAGAAGTAGGAAAAATGATAGGGGTAGTCGGGCCTGATCTTGCCACCCCAGAGGTGGGGACCAGGAAGAACCCCAAGCTGGATCTAGGTCTTTAAGACAGTCCTTATCATCCTATCTACATCAGGCTCAGACAGACTCCTTGAAGACCACACTGACCTGAACAAAGACATCACCAAAGGAGGTCTGTAGGACTGGTGCCCATGTCTTTCTTAAGGGAGACTTGGGGACTGGATCAGGGGGGAGACCATTCCTGTGAAAAAAAGCAGATCTGGCAGGCAAGAAGCAACCATGAATAGGACCCTGAACTTGATCCAATCCAGGAGCTGAGGCAGGAGGTGTCTGATTTGAGTGTCAAGGGAACTTCGGAGCAGGGTTTTTAGCTGCAGAATGGTGCAGAGACCTAATTTCAGATTATCCGGATTCATCTTTATAGAGATCCCTGTCCTTCTTGTTTTCACTTGGTTTATCCCCCTTAGATTTAGCAGATGACATCTTAGCCCCTTGATCCTCTTGGTGAAGTACTTTTGGGGTCTTTCCAGTTGCTGCAGGTGTCAGGTAAGGTACATCCCAAATGGGGCATTGTATTCAATTATGGGTCTGATAAGTGATGAGTAGAGGGGCACAATGACCTCTCTTGATCTAGATGTGAATCCTTTCATGATAAGGTGAGCTATATAGAAGGTCTTTCTAACCACTTTGGCAACGTGATTGTCAAAGGAGAGATTGCTATCTACTTGGGTCCCCAAGTCCCTAATTACTTCTTCCGTACTTAATGGATTACCACCTATGTGGTAATTTGTGGGCACTTTGTTTTTCCCAAAGGGGATGACTATGCACTTTTTGGCATTTAGCTTTAGGCCATGGCTCTGGCACCAGTTATCCGACTCTGTGAGACCCTTTTGGAGGATGCTTGTGTCAGCCGGAGAGTCGATTACAGCACCCAGTTTGCAGTCATCTGCGAACTTGGTCAGCCATAGTCCACCCATGTTAGCCTGTATCTTTGAGAAATATATACCGAACAAGAAAGGTCCCAGGACTGAGCCTTGTGGGACGCCACTTGTAACTGGTTTAGAGTCTGACATGGCACCTGCCATTCTGACCATGTGGGTTCTATCCCTGAGCCAGTTTGCAACCCATCTTGTGACATAGGGGTTGATATTTAAGCTGGTGAGCTTATTGATGATGCCCGAGTGGGGTATTGTGTCAAAGGCTTTTGCGAGGTCCAGGTAGGCTGTGTGGACTACCTTCCCTTCATCTATGGCTTTGGTAACTGTTTCAAAGAAGTTGATCAGGTTCAAGAGGCAAGATCTGCCCTTAACGAAGCCAAATTGGGTAGGTTCCAGTGTCTAGAGGTTCCCAATGTCTTTGTTTATGATTTCCATGATGATACGCTCCATAGCTTTGCAGACCAGGCTAGTCAGGCTTATAGGGCGATAGTTTCCAGGGTCTGTTGTGGCACCACCTTTGTGAAGTGGGACCACTGTTGCTGTACGCCATTCCTTGGGTACATATCCTGTAGTAAGGCTGAGATTGAACAGTGACTTTATATGAGGGTTTAGTTCTTCTTGGAGCTCATTTAAGACGCAGCCCGGGACACCGTCTGGTCCCATTGATGCTGTGTTTTTTGCTTTGGAGAGGGAAGCTCTCACCTGTGCATCTGTGATCTCAGGAAGGCTACACTCTGTTGGGATGGACATTTGCTCTTTTGGGGAGGAGGGGGGAAAAGTTTGCACTGAACCTTTCTGCCAGGATGTTGGCAATGTCTGTGGGTTCAGTGTATTTTTTGTCATTCTGCACTAACTCAGAGCATATCTGGGAGTTGCCTCCCAGGTTTCTGACATAAATAAAGAAGGCCTTGTGATTATCTTTAGTGTCTTGTGCAATTTTTCTTTCGAAGCTGGCCTTAGATGATTTTATGAGGGATCGTAGATCCTTGCTAGTACTGATCAGAGACGCCTTCCCTTTTTGGGATTTTGCTCTATCATGTAGTAGCTTTCTCCTTCTGTTGTATAGCTTATTTATGGCCGGGGTCCACCAGATAGGTCTCCTGCCTTTGGAGGAGTGAGTCTTGGTTTTATTTGGGATAGCATGCTCCATGCAATCCTGTAGGTGTCCATAAAATACTTTTGTAAATGATTCTGCATTTTGGGCCATATTTTCCACTGGCCCAGGGGCTTTGAAGGATTCCACCTCGGTTTTGAGAAGTGTGAAGTTTGCTTTTGAAAAGTTCTTCACCGTGGTTTCCTTGGCTAGGGGTGGGGGACAGAATATGGATGTCCAGTGAGATTAGTTTATGGTCTGATCTTACCAATGAGGGGTATACCTCTGGTGTGGAACATAGAGACCCCATGTTGGTGATGACCAGATCCAATATGTTTTCCCCTCTTGTGGGAGTGGTGACCAGTTGTTCTATAGCATTTGAGTTTATAAATTCTAGGAACCATTGGGTGAGGGTGTTTGGGCTTGAGTAGTTTTCCCAATCAATGTTTGGGTAGTGGCAGTCACCCAATATAATGGTGTTTGGAGAGACCTTCATATTCTCCAGTGTTCTCAGGAAAGCCGAGTGAGGTTCCTGTGTTTGGGAGGGTGGTCTGTAGCAGGCTACAAACTGAAAGGCAGTTTTGCCCACTGTTAGTTGCACATGGATGGTCTCTGATGCTTCGTGCAGTGCCACTAACCTGGAGGTGTGGGTATCTTTGATAAATATTGATACTCCCCCTCCTTTTGTGGTTTGGTTCGAGTTTTGGGGCCGGAAAGCATGGTATGAAGTATAACCTGTTAGTGCTGGGGTGCTCTCAGGAGCCTTGAACCAGGTTTCTGTTACTGCACAGATATCAATATTCTCCATACTGAGGACAGTCTCGAGTGTGTGCATCTTGAGGTTTAGACTTCTGGCGTTGAGCAGCATTACCCTTAGTTTTTTTTTCTTTGTGTTGTCTATGGAGGTGGGTTTGTCTTTTGAGACTTGCCTAAAAAAAGCACTATGGGAGAGGCAAGAGCCTTTGCCAGTATTCAAAAACTCAGGGGTGACAGGTGCAAGCCGTCCTTAGCGAAGCAACGTGGCTTGTCGAGCATGTCATCCCAGGCTGACAGACACTGGATCCCCTTTGAATGACACCAATACTTTAGCCAGTTGTTAAAATTGATCATTTTGTCATTATACTGTGGCATCATTCTTGGTGAGGGTAAGATGCTACTCAAGGTCAGGGTCATACCGGCCTGGGCTACATGATCAAAGAGCTCCTCTATGTCTTTTTTCATGTAGTCCAGGGAGGTACATCTCAGGTCATTCACACCAGCATGGACAATGACAGAGTCATATTTGTACTTGCTTTGGAGTGACCTGAGTGCTTGTGTTATGTGACGGATCCTGGCACCCGACAGGCAGCTTACAGTGACCTTCTCCTTGTTCAGCCTAGTGAGTGGGAAGTCAGTGTGTCTGACAATAGAGTCACCTATTACAAGTGTATTAGGTGTGTTGTTTAGCCTTAAGGGCTGTGACTGTGAGGCACACTGACTTTGTGAGCTATGTGCTATGTGGGTATTGTTTCATGGCAGGGGTTGCTTGGATGTCTGCTTTGGAGATCTCTGCTGCTTAGGCAGATTTTTATTTAGAGTCTCCGAGTATGTTTTTGTGTGTTTATGTGTTTGGTTTGATAATGCGATAGGTCTATGTGAGACTGGATTTGTGGTGTGTGTGGTTACCTTCTCCTCCTGACAGGCTGTGCCAGTACTGGGTTAAGGGAGCTTAGCCTCCAGTTTGGCTATATAGTTGCATCTCTCACATATATTTGAGCTTGTTGGGAGGAGGAGAGGGTGGTCTGTATACATAAGGCAGTTGTAACATTGCCTCAAGATTCCCAGATTAACCAGCTGGACATGAGAGTAAACCCGAAACTGACCTTTGGACATGCCTGAATAATATAGGGAACTACTTATTGACTGATTAGAAAGAACCAATAGGGAGCAACTGCTTAAAAGGAGTATAAGAGGATGTAGTGCTTAAGTTTATTAGTGTTTACCTATGAGATTACTTGTACGAGCAAGTGCAGGGCTTTAGAATGAAAATAGAGTGCTTATTTTGAGATTTAGAGCAGTTCTAAGGGAAAAAGTGAAGAGCAGACTTTGTGGAGCCAGGAATAGTTTAAATCTGTTTAAGCGGCACTGCCCGACGCTGCTCTGTGCTCAAGACCGCACAAAAAGAGAGTTGCAGGGTTTTAGGGCATTGTACATCGACACCCAAGTAACCAATATAATAACCATGAAACAACAAATGCCACCACGTTCTGTGCATGCTCCAGAAATGACCTCATAATGGATTAAACCCAACACAAGTGTTTTGCAAGGTGGCAGAATCAATACTGAAAAGTTGAATTTCACTAATTTGACTTTTCAATATATCTAAACCACTGTATCTAGCCCTAACAAAGGTTGAAAGTAATCAAAAACACTAAAACAAAAAGTGTCCCTGTACCACCCACTACCTTAACATACTGAGGTGGAAAGTTTCAAATCCCCCATGCTAAAGGATAATGCTGCCCAAGCTGCAAAATCCTTTACTAATGTACTCTATGGGCACCTACAAGAATGCATGGATCGTGCTATCCCAAGCAAAACCAAGACTCACTCCTCCAAGAAAAGGAAACCAGTCTGGTTGACCCCTGCCATAAACAAGCTATACATTAGAAGGAGGAAACTAGTACAGAAAGGAGTAAAATCCCAAGAGGGGAAGACATCCCTGATCAGTATCAGCAAGAAACTACGATCCCTCATAAAATCATCCAAGGCTAGCTTCGAAAGAAAAATTGCCAAGGACTCCAAAGATAATCACAAGGCATTCTTTAGCTATGTCAAGAATCTAAGTGGCAATTCCCAGATCTGCTTAGGGTTACCACCTGTTCCACTTTGAGAGGGACAGTCCCTCTTTGGGCAGTTGTGTCCTGACAAAAAATATTAAAAATGGCAAATGTCCTGAGATTGTAGGACATAATTATGTCCTATATTTTATGTAATAGTTGCATAAAACAGTTATTCTGTATCTAAAATACCTAAATGTTATAAGAAACAGAATAAGCAACTAAAATGCTACAAGAATAAGCTATTATTTAGGCACAAAAGTTAAGTTCTGTCCTTTGTACTGACCATGGGTATGTGTCGGCCTGTAAAATCTGATGTTTGTCCCGAAAATGTCCCACTTTGGACATTTGAAAAGGTGGCAATCCTAGCATCTGCTTGGAGTTAGTGCAGCATGGCACAAAATACACTGAACCGACCGATATCGCCAACATCCTGGCAGACAGGTTCAGTGCAAACTTCACCCCCCTCTCACTCCCAAAAGGGCCCAAAACCATACCAGAAGAATGTACTGCCCCTGAAACCACAGACACTCGGGTTAAAACAGCCCTCTCCAAAGCCAAAAACACAGCATCAATAGGAACAGACGGTGTCCCATGCCGTGTCCTACACAAGCTCAAAGATGAACTAACCCCTCACCTAAACACACTGTTCAAACTCAGCCTCTCCACAGGCTACATGCCCATAGAGCGGCACACAACAACAGTTATTCTGCTCCACAAAGGTGGAGCCACACCAGATCCTGGGAACTATCACCCTATAAGCCTGACTAGCTTGGTCTGCAAGGCTATGGAGCACATCATCATGGATCTCATAAACAGAGACATTGGGAACTTCCAAACACTGGACCCTACCCAGTTTGGCTTTGTTAAGAGC
This sequence comes from Protopterus annectens, assembly GCF_019279795.1. Classification (NCBI taxonomy): domain Eukaryota; kingdom Metazoa; phylum Chordata; order Ceratodontiformes; family Protopteridae; genus Protopterus; species Protopterus annectens. The sequence goes on from NC_056739.1 coordinate 1,225,334,236, forward strand.
AGATCATGCCTCCTAAACCTGGTGGACTTCTTTGAGACAGTTACCAAGGCTATAGACGAGGGAAAGGTGGGTCACACAGCCTACCTTGACCTCGCAAAGGCCTTCAACACCATTCCCCATTCTGGTATTATAGACAAGCTCACTGGCCTGAACATAAACCCCTACGTCATGAGATGGGTTGCCAACTGGCTCACGGACAGAACCCACATGGTGAGAATTGCGGGAGCTAGGACTGACTCTAAAGCAGTTACAAGTGGCGTTCCCCAGGGCTCAGTCCTAGGACCCCTCCTGTTCGGCATATACTTTTCAGAGGTACAGGCAACTACAGGAGGACTATGGCTGATTCACAGACGACTGCAAACTAGGAGCTATAACTGACTCTCCAGCTGACACAGATATCCTCCAAAAGGGTCTCACTGAGACAGATACCTGGTGTCAAAACCATGACCTCAAGCTAAATGCCAAAAAGTGCATAGTCATCCCCTTTGGAAAAAACTAAGTACCCACAAACTACCACATAGGTGGTAGCCCCCTAAATACAAAAGACGAAAAAGGGATCTGGGGACCCAAGTAGATAGTAATCTCTCCTTTGATAATCACATTGCCAAAGTGGTTAGAAAATACTTCCATGTGGCCCACCTAATCATAAAAGGGTTTGCATCCAGATCAAAAGAGGTCATTGTGCCCCTCTATGCATCACTCATCAGACCCATCATACAGTACAACACCCATTTGGGATGTACCTTACAAGACACCTGAAACAACTGGAAAGACCACAGAAGTACCTCACCAAGAGGATCACTGGCCTCAAACAGATGCCCTATGTAGCTCGACTGAAGAAACTCCAGATGTACTCCGATGCATACCGCCTACTCAGAGGTGCTCTCTGCCTGACATACAAGGCCATATCCAACCCAGAATGGATGGACATGCTCCACCTAAAGAAAACTATATCCCCTCAAGCCACAAACTCTAGGGATCTAAACCTCACCACAACATTAAATTGGACGTGCTGGAGGGATAGATTGCTGTCCCAGAGACTTCCCATGCTCTGGAACAAGATTCCAATCTACATTAGGCAGAGCTCCTCACTAACACTCTTCAAGAGAAACCTTGACGAGTGGATGGGAACCAGGAAGTTTACCCCAGGGATCACTTCAGTGGCTCTGCTGGACAGAACACAGGGAACTAATCTAAGGGGGTGGCGAAAGCCAACACATTCTGGCTAGGCTTATAAATGCCTTTGGGCAGATAGTCTAGTACCTACCTATGAACCAACTCTGAGAATACACAACAGTGGGTAAAAAAGGCAAACACTGTGTGCGGTATCATACAAAACAGCAACAAAACAGTAACTGATAGCAGTTTAAGTGAATCTAGCTATTATTGCATAACTTTAAGAAATCTTTCCCTGCATAAAAAAATATTTGAAATTTGCAAGTAAAACTCAACTTCTAACCTAAAACTCCTGTTCCCCACCACAGTAAACCAAAAGCCACATAAGTGAATCAAACAAAAGATTAATTTACACTGCCAGTACCACAATACTTGCACATGATCAGACAAGTGCAGCAGTTAATGGAGTAAACATCACTGTATTAGTAAACATAAAAGGTTCAACCAAGTGCATTTAGATCACATGAAAGGAACACTGTGTGTGTGTGTGTGTGTGTGTGTGTGTGTGTGTGTGTGTGTGTGTGTGTGTGTGTATATATATATATATATATATATACATATATATATATATATACATATATATATATATACATATATATATATATATATATATATATATATATATATATATATATATATATATACGGATCTATATCAGATGATCGAGTTTTCAGAAACTCAAAATTCATCTGATCGAGACCATATGACTGAGTTTCTGAAAACCTGACAAAAAAAAAAAAAGAAAAAACAGAAAAAAAATACTTTTTTGTGTTTATGCAAGGAGGCAAGCCCCGCTGCCCCACCCCCCACACCGGCAAATGTTATGTACACATATATATATATATATACCAACTCCGAGATCGCACCACAGTGAAGAAAAGGGTAAATTTCCCAGTGCTCACTGTACTACAACCTCCATTCAAAAGCTTTAAGTTTTCAAAAACCCGGTCTAGACCAAATGAATTTCGAGTTTCTGAAAACTTGATGAACTGATAGGGATCCACACACACACACACACACACACATACATATATATATATATATATATACGTATATATACGTATATATATATATATATATATATATATATATATATATATATACATAGATATACATATATATTTATATACACACACACACACACACACACACACACACACACACACACACACACACACACACACACACACACACACAGCAGAAGATCAAGAAAGTAGAAAGAAATGGCATAGGAGATGTTCACACCTGACTACATAGAATTCATTCGCCTGCATAGTGCTATTTGATTACATTTAGAATGACTAGATATGCATTTTTACCTGTGTATCAACGAAGAGGAAGGTAATCTGTACATTCTGTAATCCTGCTTTCAGCATTATACCTTTGATATCCTCTCGCCATTCTGACACTCCATAATTTTTAGCTAGTTCAATCTGGAAGCATTCAAATTCAGCCCTAATTTCAAAGAAAAAAAACATTCATATGTAAACCACAACATGGATCACTGTCAGTCAACACAAATTTGTGATAGAAACACAGTACTGCTAAGTTGTAATCAATGTATTTGTATTGTGACACTACTATTTCTAGTTAGTTATAAACCAAATTATCCATTCATTTATTCATCACAATGAGCTTATAAAGGGGAAGGGGGCATAAAGCAGGGGATGGTCCTGGTTCCTGGATGGAATAATAAACACAAACACACACACACACACACACACACACACACACACACACACACACACACACACACACACACACACACACTGACATGCATACATACAGATGCATAATGTCAGTTTTAAGCATACCTCTCAACTTGTTAGTACAAGAAGTCTGGACAAAGCCTAAAAATAATAGGGGGATAAAGCTCCATAAATTGGGACAGCTTTTAAATACTCCTCTTATAAAGTTATAAATTTTTTAGAATAACAGGCTTTGTATTAACATGCATTTTCTGAAAGATGTAAAGCCTGAAACTCAAGTGTGTATCATTATTTATTGACTTCAATCCTCAATGATTTGCCAGAAAACCACAAATATTATAAGGAACAGACCAAAAATATTAGGCAAAAATTTGGACGTTCTGCAAAAATCTGGACAGTTGATAGTTATGGTTTTCAGCATTGCCAAATCAATTATGTACCCACATGTCTTTAGGACACGGTAAAACTAGACCCTGGTGCAAACTCATGCAGACACAAGAAGGATATGCAAACTCAGCACAGAATACACTTCAACTAGGAAATGACTAAGAGAACTAAGAACTATGATGTAAAACTGCTAACCTTTACACCTCTAATGTAATTCAAGGCATGAATTCCATTTCAACAAATCAAATAATCTGGCTACAGGCATACTACTATCCAGAATTTGTGTATAACTTTCAGCTACAAAACTGCCATGGCTGCTGATTACAAATGATCAGTGATCATAATTCTGCTAGTAATCCATTAACTATTCTCTAGTCATCTTCCTGGAGGTACGAAAATTCACTGAAGAGCCATAGCTCACCTACTTTTTACCCACCAAGGGGAATAATCTTACAGTTTTACAAGACATCTGTCATTTTCACAATGAACAAATGAAATGCACTAACATCTTCCACATGCAGCAGTATTAAAGCCACCAGTTACTCCGCACTGATGGATCATTTAGTTTCATCAACTAAGCATTGTGAAGTACTACTGTGAAGGGGTAACACACATGCTGTCACCTGGCTTCAAGTTACAAGGTGCAGCACAGCTTAGTCTAGTTACATCAAATGTTTCCTGTCTAACAGTATGCAGAAGGCAAGGTAAAGAATCAAGTCATCCATATGGTGAAATAACACCTCACACTGCCTGACCCAAAAGATGCTGACACCAAATCCACACATCTTTAGTAGAACGTCTTACACTCCCATGTATTGGCTTTTGTACTAGCTTGCCTCCATACCCTCCTCCTGAGGAGAAATAGTTTCTCCTTTCCTTAGCAGCTTCAACAGGTGCCTGCTGCCAATAATCGAATTTGGATTTCTTTGGTCACTGTCAGGGCTTCTTCACTCTACTCCATTGGAAATGTCTTTTATTTTAATTAACCTGATTTTTTTCAATTCATAGCAAATGGGTCCACCCCTAGAAGGCCTTACTTTGTACAATCTCCTGGAAAAATGTTTAGGTTCAGTTTCCACTCTCAGTGATGATATTTTCTTACTTAGTGCAACTGTTAGCTGACTTTATAAGCAAGATGATCTTTATAGATCTGGTTCCTCCTCCTTTCTGTATGCACCATACTACTACGGTATATGTTCTGTTGATCTGAAGGTATCCTGGCAGAAAACTATCTAAGAGGCTGCTTGAACATTGTAACCTTGCTTCAGGATGAAGTATAGAGATTGTTCCAGTTGAAGTGGCCTCACCAAGAATAATCTGTTGTTAGATACTGGATCTTGGATGGGGAAAGTAGTTTTTCCGATGGCCAAGTTTACTGCATCTGTTTACCTTAGGAATCCCGTCATTAGTGGATATTTGGATTAAATTCTATAGATTTCTGAGATCTCATTGGATCTGCATCGTATAAAATCCTGTCTGAGGGAACTAGAAGAATGCTAGAAAAGAAATACTACAGAGTTCTCCGAAACTGTCCTGATTTGATATTGCTTTAGTGCTGGAAGAAATATGTCTGGACTAATTAAAGTGCTATTTATCTGTTCTGAGTCTGAAAAACTTTCATTCAGACTGAATCTATGACTACTCTAGAATGACTGTTTACATCAAAGGAGTCACTGAACACTTTTTGTTGCTCACTGATATCCATAGAGATAGAAAAATTACAGCTTTGTCATATGGGTCAAATCAACAGTTCTGCTGTGTTTCCTGATAACAAATGATCATCCTTGTAGGGGAAATATAATGTTTTAATTTCTGAGAATTCCAGCACTGGAATTAAGCATTCATAGCTCATATGACAAAGCTGCAAACTGACAGTGATGTTATAGTATTTAGAATACAAGGTAACCTTCCATAACTTGGGCTGTCATGTAAGAGTTTCACTATATGCCATAGTCATAGGTGCATGTTAAGCTAATGACTACAGCGGACTTTATAAGCCTAGCCATGCATCCCAAATGCATCTGAAAAGTTTTAGGAAACTTAAAATTATTCTAAGGGGTATATGTAGGCTCAAGTCTCGGTGGTCAAGCATTCACGGGGTGCCTCTGTTCATTAGGGACATAGGTGCCAGACCAGGGGTAGAATTCCCATTCCTCATCCACTAGTCAAAGTTAAACTTGAATTGGGTTAAGGAAGAACTCTGCTTCACATGGACTGGAAGCCCGGTCTAAAGGAGTAGTCACTTACCTTTTCCTCCAACATGTCCTGCTTATATTACATGCACTGTTTAAGTTCTTTGATTGTGTAATTCTGATGCTATTTGTTTTGTGGATATGCAGAAGGCCCATCAGAGCTGGATCCAAGGAAGACTTGTATGCCAGGCATAGATCACTTCTCAACATTCAATAGGAGACAGAATACAGAGATAGGGCTTTAAGGTGATCTGTGTAGAACATGTTGTTTATGCCCTGTATCCTTTTTGTCAGGAACATCTATGGATTTTCCAGCTGTTGCATGCGCCTGGTCAAGTATATACTAAAGGGGGCATTGTACTCAATTATTGGTTTGATGAGGGCCAAATACAGTGAAACGATAACTTTCTTGGACCTAGATGCCATACCTTTATTCATAAGTTGCACAAAATTGAATGATTTTCTTACTACTGTACACACACGATGGTCAAAGGCCAGGTTACTATCTACATGCTTCCTGGAATTACTGACTAATGGGTCTTCCCTTAGGAGTGTGTTATCAATGAGGTAGTTAACAGGGGTAGCCAACTTCTCAAAGGATATTACTATGCATTTCTTGGGACTGAGTTTTAGACCATGGTTCCGACACCAGTTATTTGTCTCAGTCAGCCCTTCTTGGAGGATATTAGTGTCTTGGGGGATTCCATCACCGCACCTAGTTTGCAATTATTTCCAGACTTGGTAAGTCAGAGGCCCTTGACATTGGGCTTGACTTCTGAGAAGTAGATGCCAAAAAGGAGTGGACCCAGCACAGAGACCTGAGGGATTCTACTAGTGACCATCCTCTTTGTGGAGGTGGACTACCCTATCCTAACTTTTTGGGTCCTATCTGAGAGCCACCAGGCTATCCAGCAGGTGACAGGGGGTTGTAGCTAATTCCATGAGTTTGTCTACAATGCCAAGTGGGTGTATCTAATGCCTTTGCCAGGTCAAGATAGACAGTATGCACTGTTTTATCTACATCTATTGCTTTGTTGATTTTCTCGAAGAAGTCCACCAGGTTGAATAGGCACAATCTACCCTTGATGAAACTAAACTGGGTTGCATTCAGTGTCTGAGGATTTCCTATGTCATTGTTAATCATTTCCATGGCTTTGTATAGGTTCATAGGTAGGTAGGTACTAGGCTATCGGCCCTGGGGCCTATACAAGCCCAGCCAAAAAGGTACCCTGGCTTTTGCCACCCAAGAAAATAATTTTCCTGTGCCACTGTCGAGCAGAGCCACAGAGGTGATCCCCGGGGTGAATTTCCTATTTCCCATCCAATCATCAAGATTTTTCTTGAAGAGTGCTAATGAGGAGCTTTGCTTGATATAGACAGGTAGTTTATTCCAGAGTATGGGAAGTCTCTAGGACAGGAATCTATCCCTCCAGCATGTTCTGTTTATTGTGGTGACAAGGTTTAGGTCACTAGAGCGTGTAGCTTGGAGAGATTGGGATTTCTTTAAGTGCAGCATGTCCAACAGCTCTGGGTTTGACATAGCTTTGTATGTTAGGCAGACATCACCTCTGAGTAGGCGATATGCGACGGAGTAAAGCTGGAGTTTTTTGAGATGGTCTGCGTAGGGCATCTGTTTACTTATGGATCTATAGTTACTATAATCTGTAGATGGCCTGACCTTGTGTAGACTGACGAGTGTTGCAATTCTCTATTCACATGGCAGAAAGAATGTTTAGAGGCTCTGGTTAAACAGTGACTCTAGTGGTCCAGACAGGTCATGTTTCATGATATTTAGGAGGCAAGCAGGGATACTACTGAGGCCCATGTTTGATGTATTCTTGGCCTTGAAGAGGCATGTTAAGGACCTGCTTCCTTGTGATAATTGCTAGGGATATATTTGACAGTATTTCCGGAGGGATGGCAGGGTGGGGGTGTGGTAAATCTGGAGCTGAATTTATTGGCCAGCAGGTTTGCTGTGTCTTCTAGCTCACTGTAGAAGGCTCCATTTGCAATTATTTATAGACATTGTTGTGTACTGCCTTTGAGGTTGCAGACATACCTAAAGAAAGCCTTATGATTGTCCTTGAACTAAGGGGCTATTTTTACCTCACATTTGGCATTGGTAGACTTAATTTGCCTTCTGAGTTTCTTGTTTAGATTGACGAGTGAGAGTTCTTATCCTGCTGGGTGTCACACTTCCTAATTTTTGCCATGACTTTCTTCCTTTTTTTATACAACTTTTTGATGTTGGAATTCCACCAGAGTGACCTGTTTCTGAGTTTGTTTTCTGCTTATTCCTGGTAGGCACAGCTTTCATTATATATCTGTTTAATGACTGTGTAGGGTCTCTGTGAATAATTCTGCATAGGTAGCAGCATTCTCAGGGTTTGAGGAGGATTAAAATGTTGCCAGGTTATCACTTAATAATAAAAGATTTGACTTAGAACAGTTCCTAAATTTTTCAGGATTAGCAGGGTCCTGAGTTTTCTATTTATTTCAAAGGAGACAGCTTTATGGTCTGATCTTAACTGATAGGCCATTAGCTGCTTTCTCCCATGTTAGTGAGGACCAGATCTAGTATGTTTGTCCCCCTAGTGGCCATGTCGACTATCTACTCCAGGGTGTTTGTACTGAAAAAAGTTGAGGAATCTCTGGGCCTGCAAGTTTGGGGTCATGTATGATTGCCAGTGTATACTGGGGTAGTTAAAGTCACCCATGAAGATGGTGTTGGGTTAAATGATGAGTGTCTCCAGTAAGTTTAAATATATGTTGTGGGTTTCCTTGGTCACAGAGAGGAATCTATAGCTTGCAATGGTATGATATGGGACCTTTCCTATGGTAATTTGGCTGCGGAGAAACTTGAGTGCATCATCCAGTTTGACCAGCCTTGAAGTATGTTTGTTTTGTTTTAAACGCCTTTATTAAATTATTACTTAAGGCATACACAGACATACATTAACAGAAAAGAAAATAAACAACATTAACACTTTTTTTCCATTTACATTCATTAGTTATCACATATCCTTTTTTTCTTTGTAACTATTATCAATCCAACATTGCATAAATTGCTGAATTCCCGCCTTCCCTTAACCCTCACTCCTCTTCCTCCTGAACAATATTCTGCAGATATTGACCCCACAATATTTATGTGTAATTTGCTCCCTCCCTTTTATAAAGATCCCTCTTCCAGTTATTTTATCTTTTTTACAATATTCAGTAGTTCAAATGCAGTTAGATTAGACTTTGGTTTCCATTTTCTAGCAATTGCTTTTTTGGCAGCCAACAGAATTAAACGTAATAAGGCCTTTTAAGGCAATTTAGAGCCTGTGTCTCAGCTCAAAAGAATAATTTCCTCAGTTACAACCATATCTCCACCCAGTATTTCTGATAGAGTACTCTAGCAAAATTTAAAAAACTGCCAACTCATTACACGCCCAAAATATATGTTTTCGCTTACCTCATTCTTCCCCATCACACCTCCAATATTTTACTATCTACCCGAGAAAAAAATTCTTTGAAGATTGCTTGGGGTATAAAAATACCTATGCAAATACTTCCAAGCAAAGATCCTAAACTTGACGTATTTTTGATTTTAATGTAAATCGATACACCACCAGCTTTGGTCTCTGCCTGTGCAATAGCTGTTCTAAATTTGTGGAAAACATTGTAGCCCTGCACTGCCAGGGTGCTCTTCATGGCTTTAAACCTTGTCTAGACAACTGCATACATGTCTGCATTCTCCCAGCTGAGGAAAGCCTTAAAGCAATTAGAGTTTCTTGTTTAGACTCCTGGCATTCAGCAGTAACACCTTTAGGTTTTGTAAGGTTGGTTTTGCTATGCTGGAAAGCATGTAAGTTTGACACTGCCTAAAAAAAGGCATAATGGAGGAAGACAATGTTTTAGCTCATATCTGACAGCCTAAAGGGAATAGGTGCAGACCATCCCTGGTAAAGAAACGTGGTCTAGTAACCTTATCTTCCCATGCTTGACAAATACTGTTCATCCTTGCAATGACACCAAAAAGTAAGCCAATTATTAAAGTCAATCATCTTCTGTTTATATAGTAGCATCATCGTTGGAGAAGGTAGAATGCTGCTCATTTCTAGGCTGATATCTGCTTGGGACATTTAATCCAACAGCTCCATCATATCTCTCATACAGTCAAGGGAGGTATGTCTCACTTAATTTATACCGAAAAAGACTATGAATGAGTCATACCGGTACTTGCAATCAAATGATATGAGTGCATGTGTGATTTGGTGGATCCTGTACCCTAATAGGCAACTGTCTGTGACTATCTCCCTACTCACCCTGGTGAGTACGACATCTGTGTGTCTTACAATGGATCTCCTATGACCAAAATATTAGGTTGTGTGGTGACTTGCCTTATGAGTTTAGAAGCGGAGGCTCTGTGAAATGTGGTTGTATGTGTTGTGGTAGGTGTTGCTTTGGTGGAGTGCTTTTGGGGCTGCTGAGGATATTTCTTGTAGGTGTCATGATGTTTGAGAAGTCTTTGGGGTTTAGGAATATTGCATTTAACAGCCTCAGCATATGTAGGTCGATGTATCTGATCCATACTGCATGTGGCGGGTGTATCATGTGCATTACGGACAATCTGATCAGTAGAATGACTGCTTGTATGTGAGACGTTTGTCTCTAGTGACATTGTGTAATAACATCTCTCACATACCTTATCAGGTTGTCTAAGAATTAGGTGGTTATCAGTAAACATGCGGCAATTGCTACATTGCCTTAGGAAAAACATATCCACCAAGCTGTCTGCGGACATAACAGGATAGTTCATATCCATGGTTAAAGGCCCTTTTTACTCAAAAGGTTGGTGATGTACTAAAGAATAAAAACAGAAGTATCTACTACAAAACTTGAGGGGCAATGCTTGTCACTGCATAAGCAAGTTTCTCTTTGTGCATCTGGGGACTGGTGAAGTTTCAATTGTAGCTTTATGGAGAAAATGTCAATTCTTGGTGACTACATTGTTGCGCACCACTGCTAAAACATGTTGCATGATGAGTAGCGTAAGGCAAACAAGCCGACTCAATACAGGCAAAGAAATCTGACTAAACAAAAAACAGCACTGTGGCCAATTAAAGGGTCCCACTTGAACCTATTTCTCTGTGATTCCCAGCTCAGAACAGACCATACTTCGCGCCACTGCCAACAGAGAGCAGTCCTGAGTCTCATTACTGAAAATCACAAAGACAAATTCCAAAGGTGAGGAACTAAAATGCAAACAATGACTAAATCAGGTAATACTCTAATCAAAATTACTCAACAGTGTAGGAGCTGGGTCTATATTAGAACATCGACAAAGCCATTAATTGAATGGCTTTATAATCGAAAATACCGGTAAAAGAACTCGCTTTTGTGGGGGGCCCCACTAATTATATATACCAACTCCGAGATTGCACTACAGTGAGGAAAGGCCAAATTTTCCAATCTTCACTGTACCGCATTCTCACAAAACACATTTCTACTACCGGCATTTTTGAGTATAAAGCCATTTGATTAACGGCTTTGTCGATATTCTAATACAGACCCTAGGAGCCAGCAGTGAGGTTAGTTAGCAAAATGCAAGGGCACTTTCCAGTGATGAAGTGCAATAAAATATAACAAATAATACAAAAATATAGCAGCAGAACAGTCAAAATAAGTTATAAAAGTGCAAAAACAATCAGAATAACATGAAGAAAGACATTATAGTAATCATCCTGAAAGATTTTTGTATGTTTGAACTTGTTCACGTTTGATACCATAACTCATCTTAAGGTATTTTCCTTGTTTGGAACTACTAATGGTGTGTAGTGAAAACCTTGACATCTTAGGTATATATGTGTTCCCTGTACTGCCTTATTAACAGCAACTGCTCTATTATCTGTTTGCACTTGCTTTTGAGGGTATTTGTGGAGCAAGCTGCATTTAAGGTAGCTGAAGAAATTCTGTTGACTATTCTTTCAGCAACACAGTGGTGCAGCAGGTAGTGTTACCACCTCCCAGTGAGAGGTTCTCCAGTTTGATTCTCAACTGAGGTGCCTTATGTGCGGAGTCCGCATGTCTTTCCTTTGTTCCTGTGTTTTTTCTCTGGGTGCTTCCATTTCCTCCCACATTCCAAAGACATGGAGTAGGTGGACTGGACACCCTAAATTGCCCATAGGTGTGAGTGTATGGATGCATGTGTGGTATGAAAGAACAATAGTGGTAGGGTTAGTCACTCAGCAGTGTGAACACTATTTCTAAATGATTGCAACTGTTGAAGTGACACCTCGACTCCATGTGCAAAATGGGAAAAAAAGGGTTGTGGATGGATGAATTATTGCGGAAGTATTTGCAAAACTCATTTTCTGTAGATGCATCTTTACAAGGAGGAAGGTTATTCTGAAACTTGCCTCCGAAAGGAACTAGGGAAAGAAAAGAGGATGAAAGGGAGGTGGCACTGACTATGGAAGTCTTTGATTTTATTTCCCTTTTCCTGTAGACCATGGTACATAAATTAATAATTTTCTTTACATTGCTTTTATTGATCATGCTGCTGAGAAGTCCCCTTTCTGATTCATCTTAGCCCCTCCTGGGCTCAACCTGATCCATATCCAGTGCTAGTAAGGAAATCGAGGATTCTGTTTCAGTATCATACTGCTGTCACGAAGTGTGTCCTAACTCCTATGCATCCCCAGAGTAGCCTTACAAGCTCTGCAACTGCCGCCTACAGGAGATTCATGCATGCTTCAGTGCATGCACAACCTCTCACCCAAGTTGTATGCAGCTTGCAGGACAGACTTTACTCAGTAATGATGGTATTTCAGCAGGCCTAGACAGCCTCCATCTCCCAGGGAAGGGTCAGCCAGCACAAATTGTTAACTTTCATCCCCCCTTCCAGTCCCGCCAGCACTAATTGAACCTACATCAGTAAGGGCATTATCCCTCTACGCCATGGGTCCAGCTTGGCAAGAAATTAAAATTTATATAGAGAATACTGGAAAACTTATATCTGAAAACAACTGGATATATTCAGCATTTTTTAGAACTAGGCCCCCTAAAGGTTATGATTAGCTTGCTTGTTAATCTAATAAGAAACTAGAATATTGAAATACCTTACAAGCTCTGACCTTAAATATTACAAGGATATCTTAGAAAGAATACAAATAAATAAATTTATAAAAGGGACAGATGACTTCAACTACAAGACTGAAACAGATAGGTATATACTCAGAAAGTATGTTTTACAAGAGGTGAATTGATGTTAATCTATAAAGTGTATAGTGATTCATATATTTCGGAATGCTTAGGATTAAATACAGGCTTGAGATAAAATAATGCTAAACTTTTGAGTACTATGAGTACGAACAGAGAAAGTACAAAATGTTTTTACAGAGAATTGTAAAAACAAATAATTCCTTATTATGATAGGTAAAGAAAATTTATAGGATTTGTAAATATTTAAAAATTATAATGATAATTACATTGACGAAAAATGTATTAAGAGATATGCATGCTAAATGGGATTTATCCTTGCCTGAATAATATGTATAAATGTAAGAAGGCTTCTACCAACGTTGGCTATATACGAGGACCATATGTACCAACTAAGGCTCCATAGAATGCTGACATAAAACCAGCTTAGGCATTCACAGGTAAATGAACACAGCTGATGAAAAGACTGACTAGAATATAAGAACAGATAAGATTCATAAATCAAAACATTATGATTTACTGCAACAGCAACCCCCCCCAAATAGGCTGTTTAGTTCTCAGCTCACATGCTGATATGAATAATTCAGATGTAATGCAAGGTGAACATTCATATGAGTATCATAGTATTCAAATGCACAGGATCCTTTCAATCCACTTATGTTCTTATATTGAATCATATTTTAATAAGTGCATGTTTGCGACTGTTCACATTGCAGAGTCACTGAAATGGAGCTGACTATGAGTCAAAGCCATATATGTTTTTTTTTAAACACCCATGTTAAAATGTCACTTAAGACTCAAACACACAACAATAGGAAAGAAAACAAACCATAGTAACATTTTTTTAATTTGCATACATTATACTGTACTTTACATACAGATTTCCTTTCTTAATTTAATTCAACATTACATAAATTGCTCAATTCCTGCCTTCCCTTTAAATTATTTTACATGTATTGTTCTCAAAAATTCCAATTTATTACTACGTGTTTTGCTTCTTTCCTTTTATAAAGATCCTGTTTTCACTTATTTTATCTATTTTACAATGTTCAGTACTTCAGATAGAGTTTTTTTAGATTTTGATTTCCATTTACTAGTAATCGCTGTTTTGTCAGCCAAAAGAAATAAAACTTAATAAGGTCTTACTATTTTTAATCAGTTCAGATCCTGTGTGACAGTTCAAAAGAATCATTTACTTAGTGACAGCCATTTGGTCCCCTACTATTTCTGACAGAGTATTCTGCAGGGAATTTTTAAAATCTGCCAGCTCATCACAGTCCCGAAAAACATATTTGCAGTTGCCATTTTTTTCCCCATCACATCTCCAACATTTGCTACATACCTAAGTAAAACTTTAGAGACTGCTTGGGGTATAAAAATATCTATGCAAACCCTTCCAAGCAAAAATCCTAAAACTTCTGGACTTTATTGTATACTTGGGAGCCATTTATATGTCCTTCCACTGTTCCCTTATAAACTGCTTTTTCAGTCTTTCTTCCAAATCTTTTCTAACTTCCTCTGATTAACTCTTATAGTTATCATGCAAGATTTTATGTGCCATGCTAATTATCCCTTTTTTAACAGCAGTTTTCATTCTAGAGTCAACTTAAAATCACCAGAGCAGGTATTATACTTAGAACTCCCCTTCCCTTTCTCTTTGTTTCTGTTCTGATTTCAATCCCTGATAGGGAAGGCAGTCTCTGTCCTGCAGTCCAAACTTCTTAGCCTCATTGTACTCTTTTATATTTCCCTCTCTGGTTATTTGCTCCCAATAGCTTGGCTCCTTTGCTAGTTTTCTCCAGTAAATTCCAGCCCCCTTTTGCCTATTTTCTATACCCCTACTTGCAGTCATCTCCATTGGCAAAATCTCCTTTCTCCATTCCCATGTTGGCTTAAGTCTTAGAATACTTTCTACTATTTTATGAATATAATATTCTGTACAGTTGTTATTCTCCTCAAGGATCTGCATCCAAAATATCACTCTTTCCTTATTTCTTTTATTCCCTCTTACTTCATCATCATCCCTTTCCACTCTGAAGTATAACATTATGCTTGTGTTACATATATGAGCCTTAAATTAGTAGCTCTAAAATATCCCTTCAAATCAGGTGATCCTAAACCACCTTGTTCTATTTGGAGGATCAGCTTATCCCACTTAACTCTTGCCTCTTCCAATCGCTGATAAATTCTTGCAACTCCTTATTAATTAATGTCCACAATTTCTCCTTAAAAATATGTCTGAACTGTATATAAAACTAAAGGGACTATTGCTTATATCTTACTATCCATATCCATAAAAAAGAAGTTATGTACTCACCATAACATTCTGTTTGTGTTGTCCATCTCGCCTTCATTTTTAACTGGTCAGGTTCAACTCGGCCTTAAACAAAAGCACGGAGTCTTCCACTAGCTCGTGGCTGTAACTCTATCCCATCATGCCCTAGGAAAGCTCCCCAGATCTTATTTGCTAATATAATACTAGGTAGCAATAAAAATTATCAAAAAGCTTATAGAGCAATGAAGAAGGTCGGAGAGCCTTTATTTCCAATTGCAACTGCTCTGTCCTCTAGGAGCCAAAGGTAGGGGGAAGGAGGGTGGGATGTAAGAATGAAGGTGAGATGGACAACACACATGGAATGTTTTGGTGAGTACATAACTTCTTTATGTGATGTTGTCCTATCTCGCCTTCATTCTTAACTGGTTGGGACAGTGTCCCTAACACCATATTTCTTGGATGGCTGACAGAAGACTATTCTTCAGAATAGTGGACCCAAAGAAGCCTGTTCCTGGATGCCAAATCCACTTTGTAATGAGTGATAAAGGTATGAGGGCTTGCCCATGTTGCTGCAGCACAAACGGTATCAATTGGTAGTTTCACCTGAAAAGCAGAAGAGGTTGCTATGGCTCTTGTAGAATGACCTTTTACTTTTTCGGGGAGTTCTTTGTTTTGAAATTTGTAAATATAAGTAATACAATCTGATAACCATTTTGAAAGTGTGACTTTTGATGCAGGAGCACCTTTCTTGTAGTCTGAAAATGATACAAATAATTGATCAGATTTTCTGAAGTCCTTTGTCCTATGTAAGCAGAAATGTAACTGCCTATGTACAGCTAGCTGGTGTAGCATATATCCTGCCTTGTTGCCATAGTTGAGGAAAAAATTGATAGGTCTATGGATTGATGCAAATTAGATTCTGAGCATACTTTGGGTAGAAAAGATTGGTTTGTTTTTAAGAGATACTTTGTCTTTGTGGAAAAATATGTAGGGGGGCTTTATTGACAATGCCTGTAGCTCTGAGACTCTTCTAGCAGAAGTGATGGCTATCAAAAGGACTGTCGTCCAAGTTAAAAAGTTTAGATCACAGGATGATGCAGGTTCAAAAGGGAGAAGAATCAAATAGGATAAAACAAAGATTAGTTCCCATGGTGCTGGAGGGGCTTTAATGGGTGGTCTTAATAAAATAGCGCCCTTAACAAAAGCCTTACAAAGTCTGTGTGACATCACATTTGGCCCCGATTCACCTATGTGGAAATTAGATTTCACTGCTAACTGAACTCGAATAGTGGCTGCAGCTGTGCCCTAATTAAATAGCTTTGCCTAGAATTCAAGAATGGAAGGTATAGGGGCAGAGAAGGGATCAGTGCAGTTATTCAAGGCCCAAGAAGAAAATCTCTTTCATTTGCTGGCATATAACTTCCTCACTGAAGTCTTATGAGACAAGATCAAGATATGTTTCACTGATGGAGAGAAGCTAGAGAGCCTGGCTATGTTTGGAATCAGAGCAGCCAAGCTGTCAATTTGAGGGTTTTAAGGGAGGGCTGGAGCATCCCTGATGCATGAATCAGAAGGGCCAAGAACTGGGTCCAGAATCCATGGCTCCTGCTGAAGATGAGGCCAAAGGAAGGGGAACCAGATCTGATGAGACCAGTAAGGGGAGATGAGTGTCAAATTCCTTCACAAATAATTGGCTTCTGAAGAACTTTGGGCATCAGTGGAAAGGGAGGGCCAGTCATGTACAACTGCATCCCTTGGTGACTCCCCACAAGAGGGGGGAATAAGGGCAAGATAGCTGCTGCATTTGGAATTCATGGATGATGCAAAAAGGTCGCAGCAGGGTTGGCACCATTTCCGGAAAATCATTTCTGCTACTTTTTGTTTTAGGGACCACTCATGAGGCATCAGAATTGCTCTGCTGAGTTTGTCTGCTATCACGATGGATCTCCCCAGGATGTGCACTGCTATCAGAAAGTGTTGGGAGGAGGTTGCCTGCTGCCATACTCTGAGGGCCTGCTGACAAAGAGGATAAGACCTACTCACTCCTTGTTTGTTTATGTACCACACAACCAACATGTCGTTTATCTGTATTACAATAGTTCCTAGCAGGAGAGAGTCTTGGAATGCTTGCAATGCTAGAAGCACCAACCTTATCTCTAGGACACTGATGTGCAAATGGGCCTCATGATCCTGCCAAGTGCCTTGGACTGTCTTTCCCAGATAATTCCCGCCCCACATGGGAAGCGTCCATGGTCACTGTGGCTAAAGGCTGTAGAAGAAGAAAGGGTCGACCTAATGTGGCATGAGTGGAGTGAAGCCACCAACGAAGGTCTTTCTTGTAAGATTTTGTTATCATAATTTGGTGGGACATGGGTAGGTCCTGCATGGACCACTGAGTGAAGAGTAGCGACTGCAGGATTCTCATATGCAGTCTTGCTAATGGAATCAAGTTTATTGCTGCTGCCATGGTCCTCAAGATTTTCAGAACTGTTCTTACTTGTACTTTTTTCTTTGAAAGTAGAAAGCTGATTTGGTGCCGTAGGACTTGAACTCTTTCGAGGGGAAGTTTTGCCATAATTTTTGTTATATCTAGATCTGTTCCTATAAAAATAATATGCTGAAATGTCAACAAGGCAGATTTTTCAGAATTTATTGTGATTCCTAGGTGAGAGCAGAGCTGTAAAGTGGTGTCTCTTGTTTTTATTAGTAGATGCTCGGTGTTGGCAGTTAGGAGCCAGTCATTTAGGTATGGAAACACTCAGAATCCTAGGCATCTCATGTGAGCCGTGACCACTGTCGTACAACTGGTTAACACTCTGGGAGCTGTAGTGAGACCAAAGGGCAGAGCTCGAAACTGGTAGTGACTGGCTCCCATCTGAAAGCGCAAATGACTCCTGGATCGCCTGTCCATTTTTATGTTGTAGTATGAATCCTGGAGGTCTATAGAGAATATCCAATCATCTTGTCCCAGAAAAGGGAGTACTGACTGCAGTGTTACCATCCGGAATTTTGATTGCCTTACTGATTTGTTTAATCTGCTGATATCCAGGATGGGTCTCCAGTCCCCTGTTTTCTTTAGAACTAAAAGAACCTTGAGTAAGTTCCAGATCCTATTTGGTCTGTGGGAACTGTTTGGATAACTCTTTTGTCTAGCAACTTTTGTATTTCTAGAGTATCTGTTCCCTCTGACTAGGTGGAACATCTGGGATGTTTTTTATGTTTGGGATGGGGAAAGAAAAGGGTACAGAGTAGCCTCTGGATGTGATGCTTTGTAACCACTTGTCTTTTGTTATTTTTAGCCAGGCTTCTGGGTACAAAGATAAGTGACCCCCCCCCTCCCAACTGCCTCCAGAGATGGACAGATGGGATTCCTATTAGGAGCAATGAAAGGCCTTACCATGGAATGATTCCCTGTCACCCTGATTTTGCAGACCCCCTCTGTCATTTGGTCAGCGTCTTCTATTACTGCTTCCCCCTCTGCCCATGGGGAAGAATCACCACGTGTGTCCTGAAAAGTTCTCTGGGATTTTCGGAATCACATTTTTCCTCCCTTTTGACCTTTTGGGTAAGGTCTAGAAGGTAGGGAAAAATGGACACCTATGGCAGAGAGAGTTTTTCCTTCTTGCTCACACCTGGTTAGTGTGTCTTTGACTTTTTGCCTGAACAAGGAAGATTTAAAGGGCTCCACAAAGTCATACAAGAGCATCCAGGAATGTCTCCTTATGGAAATTCCTGAATCTACTGCCCTACTTGTTTCATCTGCTGCATAAGAAATGAGTCTCATGGAGGAGTTGACCAATGAGTTTAAGGTGGAGAGCTGAGAGGAAATCTATTCTGCTACCTCTTCAGCTACTGAACTTTGGAGAGTATCTCCTAGCTCCTTCAGATCTCTCTGAAGTCTGGTAAAGTGGGTGAGATAATTCAGCGATCTGAGTGCAAAGGACACTGAAGAAAAGATGCGCTTTCCATGTCTGTCCATTGTACGAGACTCCTTGTTTGATGGACAGATGAGGACGTCTCTGAAAGTTCCTTTTTGATAGCTACTACCACCACCACAGCATCTACTGGGACACCTTTCATAAGAAAACTCTTATCTGTAGGGGATGTTATGAATTTATTTGGCCTCCAGGGAACAGGCTCTACTGAGTCTGGAGACTACCATGCCTTTCGACAAACTAGGTCCATCAGTTCATCAACAGGCGTAGACACCCAAGTGGCAGTAGGGGGAGACCCAAAAGACTTCAGGTATACAGACTCCTCCTCAGAAGGGTTGATGGACTTCCAGCCATCTCTCTGTTTAAGAATCTCTAGGATGTCTGTGAAGGAGACATTCTCAGAAGGCGACCATGGTGACCCTTCTGACTCATCAAGGTCTGTATCAGATATGATGGACTCCTCTGGGGAATCTAAATACTTCCTCTTGCAAAGTCTCTTATGAGGGACCTCTTCAGAAGGGTATTCTGGAGAGTTTTTGGAAGAAAGGGGTTCACCCAATGGGGCATTCTGAGGCCTAGGGTCTCCACGTATCTGTGGATGCAGTGGTGTCACCAAGACAGACACCGATGCATTTGGGGGAAGAATGTCATGACCTGAAAGTGGACCTGTCTGTGGAGATAGCACTCTCCTCATCACCTCAAAAGCCCTCCACCCCTGATCCGAGGAAAGCTCCAGCTCCAAAGAACCAGAAGGCATCCTCAGAACCAAGGGGGTTGGCTCCCAGGCTGATGTAGGAGGTGAGCTCATCCGTGCTGAAGCCCTGAGAGGCAAGTTCAGCTCCAACTATCTGATCCGACTCTCCTGCCTGGACCTGACTGGAGAGCGTTGGCTCCGAGACTCCTTGAGTTCAGATGGAACCGAGGATGGAGCAGTAGTCATGCCTAAAGATCCTGGAGTAGGTCTTGGCACTGACGGTTCCACTACAGTCAGTTCCAGTCATTCCAGCTCCGAGGTTCCAGGTCAGATTGGAGGAGGAGGAATAGACGGTGAAAGGGTAGCCTCGGTCGATTTCAAATCCCTCTGTGATGGAGCTGACAACAGTTAGGCAAGCGCCGGTGTCCTTAATAGCCTCTGCACCACACAATCCACATCATCATCAGACAGGCACCTGGAGGATCGAGAGGAGGGAGCAGGAGATCTAGCAGACTGTAGCAAAGGGGATCTCAAAGTGGGAGAAACCTGCTCCAATTTCAGGGACCAGTTCCGCAAATGAAACTCCATCGGCACAGACACAGAAGGAGCCGAGGTAGTTGGTTTTTCAGGCCCAACAGTCTTCGGGTCCAGAGATGATACTTTAGATAACTTTTTAAGAGGCTCCGAATAAGCACTGGAAGGAGATGACCTTTTTCTTGATTTCTTGGATTTTGAAGAAGGGGATTTAGCCAATTTTGAAGTACCCTGACCTTCTTCAATAGCTTCAGCGAAGGGGGTCTTCAGCAAATCTCTCAAAGTAAACTCAGACTTTCTCTCAAGTAGAACTCTATGGCTAAATGAGTGACAGATGGCGCAAGACTTCTGTAAGTGAACTGCTCCAAGGCAGTATACACAAACAGTGTGACCATCAGTGATCGACATTTTTTTATTACACTTCCCGCATTTCTTGAACCCAGAGGGTTTATTTTCCTTAGGATCCTTAGACATTATAGCTGTAAATAACAACAACAACAACAACAAAAGCAATCACAGCTAAATGCTACACAAGAAAAATATTTTTAAACTAGTACTATTTCTATATACATATATATATATATATATATATATATATATATATATATATATATATTTATATATGGATGTAGGACGTTTGCTCGAGTGAGGAAATGACTGAAATCCAAACGGCCGGGCATACTTACGTGAAAGTGCTTTTCACCAAAGAAGCACTTTCACGTAAGTTTGCCTGTTGCCGAGGTTGTACTATGGTGCGGATAAGGGAAATTTCCCTTTCCCCACTGTAGTGTGGTCTCGGAGGGAGAATATTTAAGTAGGGAGGTGTGGGGGGCACACCCATACCATTTTAATTCTTGCCTTTGATCATTTATATATCCTCCTAATTAACCTTACAATTGTATCGGGATGCAAATACAAATGTTCCACTGCCCTAGTCATAAATTCCTAGCTTACACAAGCAAAACTTTCTCTGCATCGAAACCCACTAACAACAGTGGAATGTCCTTACAGTCTCCCTTTTAAAATACTATTAATCAAAATATTCTAGAGCTTTATCACTTTCTTCCCCCCTAACTTCCAGACACAGGAATATCATCTGTTCCTGAAGACTTCCATGAAAACTGATTATACATCACCATTTTTATATTAGCTCCTCTTAACTACCACTTGTTGAGAGTCTTCCATAAATATTTCCATGTGTGCTGCTTCTTGGTTTCCTCATTTCTCTGCTTTATATAAAGTTTCCTAACATTTACAAAATATCTCTAATGCCTCTTTAAGGTCACTGTTTTTTTTTTTCTTAACTGAAGCTCCCTAAATCTGGCAACAGCTCCTTTTACTTTCTGTTGCCTAGTCACTATGCTAAAAGTTTTTGTGCTGTGAAGTTTTTATCAAAAAATCTTTGCTTACCAGTGATATTTCTAAACTCATACATATTATCCAAATATTCCCTTACTTCCACTTTAGAACTCTACAGTTACTCCTCTTCTTGTTCTGCGAGAATCTGCTCGTTCTGCAATATTTTACCCTTTTCTGCCTCTATTACTTCTTAACCATATCTCTCTTTTATTTCTACTCTATTTTTCAACTCCATTTTCATTTTATCCCACTCACTAGCTATCCCTTCTGATGAAATATCTATGTTCCATATTACCTCAAATAATTTCCAGTATCTATTCCTTGAATTTTTCTCTGTCAATTAGGTGGGAAAGTGCCAGTGTCTCATTTTTACTTCATTATTCTGCCTTTTAATCTTAGCTTTTATTGGTGCATGATCTGAAATACTTATTGGACATGTGGCTAAGCTTCCAATTAAATGCACATGTTCCTGTGAAATATAAATTCTATCCAGTCTAGTCCAGTTATTGTACCTTAGGGAATAATGTGTAAATTCTGTGTGAGTTCCTTTTGAATTCATATCTTCCATACCAAATATTTTCATATATTAAGAAATGTACCGTCTTCTATTTTCCCTTCTAAGTCCCCCTGATACACCCCCATTACTGCAGATCAAGTTGCAGTCCACACATATAAGCAATATTCCCTGCAAATGATTATATCTACCAAAAGTTTTTAAACTACATAATAGCAGTTTTTGGTGGAATATAAATACATGCCAGTACAATCATCTTCCCCTACCAGTATTCCTTTACTACCACAAATCTACGATTATTTTCTTTTATTACCTCTTCTATCACTATTGGAAACTCTCTAGCAAATCACATTATTACTTCCTATTTCCTTTGTCCCTAATATTCTGCTGAATATCCATATTGAAATCCTTTGTCAAATTCACATGCTCATTTCTTACCAAAAGTGTCTCCTGCAGCATTATTTGCACTCTGAATTTCGTACTATAATTCAATGCTCTTTCATAGTTTCATAGTTTCATAGTATAGTACTAGGCTATCTGCCCTGGGGCATTTGTAAGCCTAGCCATAGTGATGTGGCTTTTGCCACCCCATGAAATGGTACAAAAATGTACAGATAAAATCTAGAATACTGTGCCTCTGTCTAGTAGTGACACAGTGAAAGTCCCCTTATATAATAGAATTAGTTTACTGTGCCTCTGTCTAGCAGTGACACAGATGTGACCCCTGGGGTAAACTTACGATCTCCCATCCACTCATCAAGACTTCTCTTGAAGAGATTCAGTGAGGGGCTCTGCCTAATACGAACTGGGATCCTGTTCCAAAGCATGGGAAGCCTCTGGGTTATGAATCTATCCCTCCAGCATGTCCTATTCATACTTGTGCCGAGGTTTAAGTCTTTAGCTCTCGTGGTCCTGATGGATTTGGATTTTTTGAGGTTTAGGTAGTATCTGTGGGTGCTTTTTGTCTATATCAGTAAGTCCATTTACATTACAAAATAATATGAATAGAGTAGCTATTATGTCAAAATGTTATTGTTCCCACCTATTATACATGACAGTTCTTTGCATGCCCAACCTTTGTCTTACGTGTACATACTGCTAGACAAGCTGATCTTTTATACAGTTGTTTCATCTCATCTCCATTTGAACCTATGTCACATTTTTTTTACATTTTTCAAAACTTTTTGCTTTTATGAAAACCCTCCAATAATATTAAAAAAAAACTAAATACATTAAGTATCGCCCCATTCTCTAACTTAGAACAAGCACATAAAACTACATACATTTTTAACAAATGAAGTTTAGCCCTCCAGACAAAGCAATTGCCACAAACTAACATGTGCACCCGCAGATACTACCTAATCTAAAGTAAAGGTTAGACATTTTGGTAGGGGACACTGTGAATGTGAATCGCAAACTAGTAAAAACTAAATTGTATTTAATTATAATGCTAAAGGTTTAGTTTACTTAGCTATTTGTCAATTTTGCCCAAGTTTTTATGTGGGTAAAATGAAATGTAGATTTAAGGAGTGAATGTATGAGCATATGTATGATATGGTCTATATTATAAGATCGACATTTGAAAACATTGAACAACATATGGTTGACACCATATGGTCGATGTCTTCAAACATCGACCTTATAAAAAGACAAAAAAAAAAAAAGAAAAAAGTACCCTAACGGGTTTAAGCAAGGGGGCAAACCCCCCTGCACCCCCCACATCCCCCGCTACTTAAATATACCAACTCCAAGACCGCACTACATTGCAGAAAATGGAAATCTCCCCTTACGGAGATTTCTGTTTACACGCTTGAGATTCTGAGCATTCAATTTTCTCGTATCGACAATGTCAGATTTGACATTGTCAGCTTTCAAGAATATAATATAGACCCCATATGATATTGCTTGTAATAATAAGAGTAATGCATTAGCTAAGCACACTGACACGTTTAATAAATGATTATTTTTTATTTTTTGGTTGGGAAAGGATTAATATAAGTCTAAGGCAGGAACCCTGGGCTTATTTAATTGAATATGCAGAATTAAAGTAGCAAATCAAATTGAATGCATACTGTCAGCATGGGTTGAACAAAGCGACATCCATTGTCAGTGTTTTAAAACTTAAGTCATACATTATTTAAATCTATTTTATTTAAATCTACTTATTTATTTATTACATTAAGCAGATTACTTATGTATAGGGCTTAGAAAGTACTTTTAATGGCATTTGAGTCTAAAGTAGTAATTTAAAAAAAAAAATTCTATCTGTAATGAATGGAGAACATAGAGGCGGTATGTGTCTTTAAATTTTTTATACTGGTTAAACTTAAAACCTTTTGTGATTGGTTGATTCTGGTGTGCCTGGTTTATATGACATACTTAAATGTAGTAGTTTTTATCATAACTATTTCTGAAGAAGTTTCTATGCTGGAATCGAAAGCACAAAAACTTTTTATTTTATTTCCACTATTAAAACTTGTCTCGATATTTTAGTGACTTTGCCATGGTGTGTTGCCATTCTTGATAACCGTTTGAGTCTTTGTTTGGTTACCAGTTTGCAAAGGCTACCCATGCCAAATCACATGTCACAGTCTTTGTTCCCACTTTGACTGCTGTCTGTTCTTGTCTTAGCTCCATTCCCTCATCTGTGTAAAACAGCTTTCATGCTTTCAGAAAACATTAACTATCAGCCATAAGAAAAAAAGTGTCTGGTTACCTTTAAATAAAACTAAACTTGGCACCATTCTGTTAAATACACAACACATTAAGGCTGCTGGGGAGGTTACTAATACTTACTCACTTCCCATCATTTCAGACTTTATTTTTAAATACAATGCCTACCAGTATACCTTTAAAGTTTGCATTTCCCTCAACAAAGAATGTCCAGAACTCTCAATGTTAATCACTTGCACATGCAGACAGCTCAACTCCATGTACAAGCAGTCAGCAATGACAAGAAAAAAAAAACAAAAAAAAAAACTAACAACTCTGCAGCTTCATAAAGGAATCTTTGTAAATTTCACTCACGGCAGAATATATTTGCAGATGTAAGAAAGTTAGCATTTTTCAGGCTTTTCATCACATTGTCTTATTTTCAAGCCCATTTGCTTACAACAAATTGTTTATAACTTAAGCTAAAGACTTTAACCTAGACATCCACCCTTGTAAACGCAATGGAAATTATTATCTTAATTCTGCATAAAAATATAATCAGTATACTTTTGTACCCCTTCCTGTACTTGTTGGGTAGGCAGATTGGTCTGACAAGGGAGATGATTTTTCTGAGCTATGATACAGAATTGGAATTGCCTAGGCAGGGTACGACCTTGCTGCGTCTAATAATGGTGGCTGCCAAAAAAACAATTACTAGAAAATGGAAATCAAAATCTAAACCAACTATACTGGAAGCAGTGAATATAGTAATAGAGATAAAACAACTAGAACGGAGATCTTTAAAAAAGGTAGGAGCAAACTACATAGGAAAAATGGGAATTGTGGGAACAATACGTACAAGAGAGGAATGAGGCCTAAAAGGCAGCAGGACTTAAATGAGCTACATAATGTTTGAGTGGGAAAGAATAGGTAGATTATAAGTGATGTATAATGTTTGCAACTGGGAGTGTGTCAGTATAGTTTCAGATGTAAAATGCTTGCGACTAGGATTGTGTCAGTGTGGTTTGTTTTCATTTATGTAAATGTGTGATTGCTTATGTAATAAGTAAAAAAACAGGAATTGAATAATTATTGCTTAGGTTATATGATATATAGCAATATATGTGAAGTATTGTTTGTTATGGTAATACAGTTTGATTACTTTTCCATGAATGTAAATTTGCCTATGTCACAAGTGGTAATTCTATAAAGATATTTGAAAAAAAAAGATCACAACATTATATTAACAAAAATTGATTTCTTCCCAGCCTTTCTTATCTTGCTACAGTGTAAAGCCTTTATTTATTACAACTAAGAAAAAATACCTATGTCCTTTAATATATTTAACATATAAAACTATACCTGAAAAGACCTCCCATTTAAAACACCCTTACTGCACCCTTTATACAAGCCATTTATATATTATGAAATGCTTTACAAAAATACTAATAAGAACAAACACTGCTTTACTTACAGTTCTTTTCCCTTCAGTGCTCTTCTAAACATTAATGGCATAAAGTAGGATACATGCTTTAAAGTTCACCCACAAATTAAATAAAGTCAACAAAATTCTGATCTTTCTCAGCAATATTTTCTTACAAAGTCATTTTTCACAAATGTGATTGATGCTTTATAGTCTCCCATTTATCACTAATTTCAGTGTTGTTGGTCTTCTTCCTGAGCATTTATGTAAATGTATGATTGCCTAAAAGAGACATGGAAGAGCTCTCAGATCATGTGGCCCAGGCAGATATGACCCTAGCCCTGATTAGCATCCTGCTTTCACCCAGAATGATACCACAGTATAAGAACAAAATTATTGACTTCCAACAATTGGCTAAGCTTCTGGTGTCATTCAAAGGCGATCCAGTATCTGTCTGCCTGGGACGACATGATCGACAGACCATGATGCTTTGCCAGAGATGGTCTGCACCTGCCGCCCCTGGGATTCAGGTTACTGGCTAAGGCTCTTGCCACCCCTATAGTGCCTTTTTTAGGTAAAGTTCAAAGGACAAAACCACCACTGTAACAGGTACAAGCATGCAAAATCTGAAGGTAATGTTACTCAATGCTAGAAGTCTAAAACTCAAAATGCACTCTCTCGAGGCACTTTTAAAAATGGAGAACATCGATATCTGTGCAGTAACTGAGACCTGGTTGAAGGCTCCAGAGAGTACCCCTGCAATACCAGGCTACAACTCTTACAACACTTTTCGGCCACCAAACCAGGACCAAAACACTAAAGGTGGAGGAGTGTCCATATTCACCAAGGATATTCACAACACCAGGCTAGTTGCCCAACATAATGCATCTGAAATTCTCCAAGTGCAACTAACACTAGGTAAGACTGCAATCCAAATTGTAGCTTGCTACAGATCCCCCCACCATGCCTCAAGATTCTCACTACACTTTTCTAAACATACTGTAAAATATTAAGATACAACCAAACACCCTAATACTGGGTAATTTCAACTACCCTGCCATTAACTGGGAAAACTACTCGTGTACCAACAACTTTGCCCAATGGTTCTTGGAATTCATAAATTCCAGTGCCCTGGATCAACTAATCCTTAGTCCCGCCAGGGGCTCCAATATCCTAGACCTGGTCATTACCAACATGGGAAATCGATGCTCCACACCTATGGTCACCCCTCGTTGGTCAGGTCTGACGAAAAGCTAATCACCCTTGACATCCACATCCCACCCCCACCCCCCAGTAAGGAAATCTCTGTAAAAAACTTCTCCAAAGCCAACTTCTTTATGTTACTCAAGTCAGAAGTGACAAACTTCATGACACCCATGCAGACGGGAACTGAAAGTTCGACTGCTGAATCGTACACTAAGGCACTGTACAAGCACATCCACTCATGCATGAATCATGACATCCCCAATAGAACCAAGACACTCTCCTCCAAAAAAAGGAAGCCAATCTGGTGGTTCCTTACCATAAACAAACTTTACAACAAAAGGAATAAACTGTTGAAGAAAAGAGGAAAATCCCAGGATGCAAAAAACTTCCATACCAGCCTCAGTAAGAAGCTGAGATCCCTCATAAAATCCTCCAAAACTAGTTACGAAAATAAAATTGCCAAAGATTCCAAAGACAACCACAAGGCATTCTATAGCTGTGTCAAGAATCTAAATGGCAATGTTCAGATCTGCTCTGAGCTACAACAGAATGGCATTAAATATACTGATCCCAAGGATATTGCCAATATCCTGGCAGGTTGATTCAGTGCAACCTTTACCCCCTCTCACCCCTTAAAGGGCCCATCTCAATACCGAAAGATTGCCAAATTCCGGTAATGACAGCCACACAGGTAAAAAACTCACTCTCCAAAGCTAAGAATACAGCATCCATTGGACCAGACGACATCCCAGGCTGTGTACTACATGAACTACAAAATGAACTGGCACCTCACCTAAGTGTCATGTTTAATCATAGCCTCACATCAGGCTTTGTGCCCATTGAGTGGCGCACAGCTACAGTTATCCCACTCCACAAGGAGGGATCCACCTTGGATCCCAGGAACTACTGCCCCATTAGTCTCATGAGCCTGATCTGCAAGGCCATGCAACGTATTATCATGGAACTTATAAACAAAGACATTGGCAACCTTCAAACACTGGACCCCATGCCGTTTGGGTTCGTGAAGGGCCGATCTTGTCTCCTAAACCTGACTGACTTCTTCGAATCAGTCTCCAGAGCCGTGGACAAGGGTAAGGTGGTCCACACAGTCTATCTGGACCTTGCCAAGGCCTTCAACACCATCCCTCACTCTGGAATCATAGATAAACTTACTAAACTGGGCATTAAGCTCTATGTCACTCGATGGGTTGTCAACTGGTTTACTGACAGAACCCACACTTTAAAAGTAGCCAACTCCAAATCCAGCTTTAGACAAGTGACAAGTGGAGTACCTCAGGGTTCAGTCCTGGGACTGCTCTTGTTTAGCATCTACTTCTCTGAAGTACAGGCCAACACTAAGAAACTCTGGCTAACAAAGTTTGCAGATAACCGCAAACTGGGAGCCATTAATGAATCCCCAAATAATATGGATATTCTACAAAAGGGCCTTACAGAAACAGATGCTTGGTGCCAGAACCATGGGCTCAAGCTCAATGCCAAGAAATGTACAGTTATCCCCTTTGGGAAAAAACATGGACCTGTGAATTATCACATAATAACTAAACACTGAAAGTGTGATAAGGACAGTGGTCTTACCTTCGATAACCACATCGCCACAACAGTCAGGAAATCTTTCTATGTGCACACCTCATCACTAAGGGCTTTTCATCCTGAAAAAAGGAGGCCATTGTCCCACTGTACTCATCCCTCATTAGACCCATTATAGAATATAATGCCCCATTTGGTATATACCTCTCAAGACATCTGCAACAACTGGAAAGGACGCAGAAATACCTCACTAAAAGAATCACAGGCCTAAAGCAGATGCCCTATGCTGACCGTCTAAAAAAAACTCCACCTATACTCTGTCACATATCGTCTACTCAGAGCTGATCTCTGCTTAACATACAAGGCCATGTCAAACCCAGAGCTGCTAGACATGCCACACTTAAAGAAATCCCAATCCCTCGGAGACACATGCTCCAGGGATCTAAACCTTGTCATCACAATGAACAAAACATGCTGGAGGGGTAGGTTCCTGACCCAGAGACTCCCCAGACTCTGGAATAGACTGGGAAAGTCTGACTTGGAATGAAGCCAATTTTCAGTGGAGGCCCAGGGAGAAACGCTCCAAATACATGTCTTTGTGGTGTGGGAGGAAACTGGAGCACCTGGAGGATACCCACATGAACGCAGCAAGGACATGAGGACTCTGCACAGAAGACCCCCCCCCAACCCAGAATCGAACCGGAGAACCTCTTGCTGTGAGGTGACAATGCTATTGGCTGCACCATAGGTTCACAGGTGTGTACTAGGCTAATGGCCCTGGAGCCTTTACAAGCCTAGCCCATAGGATTTCCCTGGCATCATGCCACTGTTAATGTTTCATTTATTTTAATCAATTATGAGTACATTTGATTTATTCTTTCCTCTAAGTCATTAGAAGCCATATCTTGTACCAAAGCTGAAGCGTGAATGGCTTTTTGCTGTACAACTGCAGACATCTTCCCAGACAGAATCTGAAGAAGTCTGGATAACATCCAGATGAAAAGCGCTTAATTCACTTTTGAATTTTGTGTCTTGAACTGCTTGTAGAGGTTGTTACAACTGCTCCATATTAAAACTTGTGTCTCAACTAACTACAGTGTGGAGTTGGTACCTGTCGTTCGTTTTTGTGAAGTATAGTCGTGCATTTCTTCTTTGTTGTGTGGATTGAGTCTTCCTAGACAATGTTTTCTCTTCACTTTTTCTGGCTGAGTTTCCTTCAAGTTCTCCAAATTTCTTCTCTTCTGGCATATGGGCAGTGTAAGTAATAGCCAGTAACTGAATTTTACCTAAATAACAATTTCACTGACTCCCTATTCTCAGTTTGCGTATTCACACTGGGAGAGCTGAAATTAAGCTGTTGATTAGTGACCAGCCAACTCGGATGTCTTAAAGCCTTATATTATTTTGGTTACGGAGGGATGGAGGAGAATGCCAACTTTTCAAAAGACTGTTCATTGCTATCAGTTCTATTTATACTGATTCAAAAAGCACAATGTGACTTTTTTTTGCTGAAATAAGTGCAACTTCAATGAGCCTCTCCAGAAAGCAGGAAGGTTCGCCCATTGCCATCAGTACTCTTTAACATAAAAAAACACAAAGCATCTGTTTAACAGAAAAAGCTGAGCTTTGCATCTGTAATATTTCTAATACTACCCATTTTTACTGTTTTTTTTCAGCATCCTTCTGGTCATAAGAGCATCCCTACGTAAGTCTAGCAAACCTATATATGCAGTTAGAAGAAGCAGATATGATGCAGAGCTGACTGTATTGTTTAAGATGACTCAAGCTGATTTAGTAAATAGTGAAGGCAGTTTGTTGAAATCATACAAAACTAAACTTGGTGCTGCTGCATAACTGTACATTATGGATTTATTTATTTATTTATATTTGTTTTCAAAGGTAGAGCACTGATCGATATTGACCAATTTTTGACTCAGCTTTGGTGAAATACAAAACATTTCACAAACAGAAACTACAGAAATGTAAGGAACAACAGAGTTGCTTAGACTAACTATACAGAAAAAAAACTGTGTATATACATTCTAGTGAACAAGGACAGTGAGATGTACAATCAAGCAGAGTATAATGTACAGTATGTACATTAGTTTCTAAAGTGTGTCAATCTTCCACAAATCTTGAGAGAGGAGAAGCGATTCGGAAAGGAGACAGATTAGTCCTGTGTAGAAGCAGGATCATTTGGCTTGGCTGAAGAAGTTCTATTTAAGCTGCATTTTGAATTTAGAATAAGTATGGATGTCCTTAATGTCGGTGGGGAGTGCTTGCCAAAGAGTAGGTGTCTGACAAGAGAAAGCATGTGCAGTGCTGTTGAGTTTGGTTCTAGGGGAAAAGAGAGAGATGGTGTGGCTTGAGTACTGTCTGTCACGGACTGTATGAAGAGTTTTTTTTTTCTTGAAGTTTATCTGCAAGGGAAGTAAATCTGTATAGTTGGAGTAGTTTGTAGGGATGGGATCCAAAACCCGGGTTAGATCTTAGGGTAGGTCCGGGTACCAATTTGACTTTTTCTAGTGAGACACAGTGATTCTCGCAGAAAGTTGAGTTTGTAATGAATTGGCAGATGCTGTTAGAGATGACTTAATAAACAAATAAGTAAAAAACAATTTTAATGAATTACTGGAGTAACTATGACAAAATGGCTTTTTATGTTAGTATATTACGATAAAAAAAGACTATTAATGTTCTCTTAAAAGTCTCACTATAAAAGATTTTCACTAGTCTCCTACTGCTGAAGTACACTGAGCAGAATCAGAATGTGGCAGTATTGTTAGTTTAATTATCTTTCTTCAACTTGTCAATTACAGCTAATAATTCAGACTTTATGTAGCTGCTTTGGCAATATTTAAAAATAGTCCATTTGTACAGTCAAAACTTAATGGAACTTCAGCCTATACTACATTATCATACTACTTCAGTAGTACTTAAGAAGTTGTACGTAAGACATGAGTGAGGCTTGACTTGATTGCTCTGAATTAGCATTAATTGTTCTTTTCAGTGAACACAATTCTGTAAAAGACAACTTTCCTTTTATATTTTAAGTAATACTGTTAATGTCAACAAATCCTCTTTTAAAAAAACTGAACACACACGCACACACACACATATATATATATATATATATATATATATATATATATATATATATATATATATATATATATATATATATATACACACACATACATTTTTTTCCCCCACAGCCACATGGAACTGCACCAGTTTAGTATGCTAAATACTCTCCTTACCTACGCAATCTTGCTTATTCATCAGATACTCTAAGTGAGTTTCATAAATGCATTATCATGACATAAAAACACAAGTCACTATGGGAATCCTCACTACTCCAGCCTCTAAAAGATAGCCTATTAAAAAAAGGTCTCACTTTACTTGTCCTTTGCTTTCTCCAGTTTATATATTAAGGAATAACATAACTCACAACTGCTTATAATTGCCCCTTACTAGCAGATATCTACTTTAAAGTTAATGATGCTCACAAATCTCTCTTTTTGCACCCCCTCTTAAAGACACATGCACAAATATGTGTGCATACATCCATGTAAGTACTCCATTGCACACTCATACTATCAGTAACCCACTTTACCATCACACTATACAAAATAGCTAATTTTCCTTACTTAGTGGGTCTATAAAACACTTTTCATGGTACATTGGTACATCACTTTTTAGCTTTGCTACTATTTGCAGCAAAGCTACATCATGAAAATAAAACACTCATCTCTCCCAGCCAGTTTAGGAATCCTTCTCCTACTGCAAAGGACAACTATCCCTTCAGTTTTAGATCTGTTCTGCCAGCTAGAGAGGTGCTAACAGAAGAATAATGCATTTTATTTTATACAATATAATAGTAATGTTATATTAATAGATAGGCATTATGAATCAGTGAATATGACTGAAAAATAAAAAAAATGTGAGAACGGCTATGCAGAATATTACACTCTCAAGTTCTTAATACATGCCTTCTGAGAGGTTACAAAATCTTTACAAATGAACTATTAAATGCATCTGTTAATCATCTCATCTGATAAACATCCACATTTAAATTATTATAAAAAAAAATTAAAAGAAATATTATTTGTCACACAATACTATGTTAATACTAAGATTATATTTATAATGTTGGTCTTTTTGGCTTTTCCCGGTTAGGGGTCGCCACAGCGGAACTCCAGTCCGCTAATGATTGGCAGTAGATTTTTTATATGGTGCCGAGTTGCTACCCTGACGCCCAACCTTCAGCGAAGGCACGCCCATTCACGCCTGTCTTTCGGAGGCCACTCGACCGCGGGGAGGACATGCAGGCTCCACAAAGAAGGCACTCCAGCCATGAATCATAAATAACCCAATTTATTTCCATGTTTAATCAATGAGGTATTATTTCTCATGTAATCCTGCAGGCCTTGTTTGACCTTTGCCACAGTTTTTCATATATACCGTAATGAAGATAAACAATTACAATAAATTCCATATAGAAAACAAAATGTACAAGTCAGGATGTCAGAAGTAGACTTCTGGCATAAACAAAGCCAATAACTACTTGAATCACCATAAAGGGGGTTTGTGTGGTGTTGTACTTGAACGCAAAAACACCAAACATGAATACATTCCAAAAAACAAAATTATCATGATTCAAGTGGCTATAAATTCCATATACCACATTTGCGGAAGTGAAGTCGCATCTAAAAAAGGTTTGTGGCTTTTTATGTACCAGTGTGTCCAGCAAATGGCACACATTGAATTTACCACAGCTTAACTTTCCAGGTTAATATTGGATCGGCCTTGTTTCCAGTCACTGAAAGGCTGATCAAGAAGCAGAGATGCCTAAGGAAAAGAATAAATGGATTAGGAAAATTAAATGATTAGATAGCCATCAAAAGAAAAAAAAAATAAGGAAAGGTAGCAAAGTTAAATGCTGAATCACATAGGGAGCAAATGGTTTTTGTATTATTGCTATATTGAGAGATTCTGTGTGATAATTAAGAAAGTATTAGCTTCAAGGACCAGTACTGTACAGCACTGTAGAAAATGGGGAAGGGGCAGCAGAACCACACACAAACACATACACACACACACAACACACACACACACACACACACACAAATGCTGGAATCCCAATATACACACTTATAATGGGTACAGATCAACATCATGCTTGCTTGCAGAGTAAATTCCTCCACTTTCACTTAATCTTTAAGGTCCAATTAAATTTGACTGAAATGTGTACTGACTTTGGCTAAAATAATTAATTACATTATTCCAGATAAACTTTGTGGTTGTTAAAATACAACCTCCGATTTGCAATTTAATATATTGGCACTACAAGTTAAATTTGTGATATTCTAAGGTAAATTACCATTTTAACATGCTGTTAGCAGATGAGCTGTAACTTATTAAACACTTACATGTGTGAGGCAAGTCTGGTGAGAGACTGTCTTCCACTGCCTCCAACTCCTAGAAGTAAAGCATTGCCTAATGGTTGGCGCAAGATTCGACTAATGCGGCAGATGTGCTGAACAGCATCCATGAATAGGACAAGTTTCATTTTTGTGGTACTGATTTGATTGTAATCTTCCATATACTCCTCAATCACATGCACCATCTGTAATTCAAGAAACCAAAATGTTAGTTACACATACACTTAAAAGAGTCCAAATCTCCAAAAGGTAACTAATCAGAAAGCCTCCCATTTTCTACTGAAATTCCTGTTAGTTTTGCCATGTAAAGCAATCTTCTCAGGTCCCCATCCCTTCATGTATAGCAGTATCATCACCAACAAAGTAGGATTCATACAAGGAAGGACATGTGCTTCTTTATTCAATTCTTCCCAAGCACAGCAAATGATTTGGGAAGAAATCAAACCTTAGGATCTGTGATATGAGAGATCAGAGTAGTAGCCAGCAAAGACACCTCTGGGATGGAACAACAAAATAAATATTTGTTGAAGCTCTGGATCCCTGATAGGTGACTATATAAGTAAAAAAAATCTACAGGACTATGCTGTCAGCTGGTTTTATATTTTAAAGGGAATTAAAGCCATGCCACTCAGCAGAGAATGCACCAGTTATTGGAAAATTAGTCTTTGCAGGCTTGTGTTGTAAAGATCAAAGCACAGTTCAGATGCAGTAACCAGATTATATGCTTGTAAATATATGTAATGCTGAGAAAGTGATCACAGTGCAGATGTTCTTAATGCACAAGCATCTAAAGCATATGGCCAGACAAATAGCTCTACTTACGGAATTTGGACTGACCTGTCCTGGAAGATAATAGTTATGAAGATGATGGCACTGATAATTGAGACATCAAAATTAAGCAAATGTTATCTGATTTTAAATTAGTTGACCTTGTTTGCATGAACATCAGGCTTGTTTGGTAAGGCTTAACCAGTGCTAGCCTGGTATGAGAATAAATCTAAAGCCCATCTAATTCAGGAGTTTCAGAAATGTGTACAAGAATAAGATAATTCGTATGGAACTCATTAGCAGCATCTTCCTTTTGGATAGAATGGAGTCCCAAGTCAATTGGGGGAGTTAATGGACATCTAAATAGTGAACTTCCAAGAAAGGACATGTATGCAACAGGAAAAAAATAGATCAAAAGGAGGTAAAAATCAATCTTTTTAAGATAAAAAAAGAAGTTATGTCTTACCATAATGTTCCATCTGTGTTGTCGATCTTCACTTATCCTTGACTGTTGGTTTGGTTCCGTATCTCAGAACCGACACAGCCATTACTCCAGCTTGCGCCGTTCAAAAACTCTTGAGCTTAGCTTTACCCATAATGCTCCTTTTTGGATTACCTCAGATCGAGTTTGCACCAGACAGTGACAGACAGGAAATAACAGATCAGAGACTATATTTGTATTCATAAAAGGATAATCCAATCTATTGGAATAGATCCATTCCACCAAGATGCTCGAAAGGCAGGGGGATGGAGGGTGGGGATGTCAAAGATAAGTGAAGATCAACAACATTGATGGAATGTTATGGTAAGACATAACTTCTTTATCTGATGTCAATCTTTACTTAATCCCTGACTGTGGGACACAGTCCCCAGCTACCGAAATCCTGGGAGGTCTCACGGAAGAATATCCCTCAGCACCATCGAACCAAAAGATGCTCATCCCCTAGAGACCAGATCCAGCTTGTAATGAGTCATAAAGGTATGCGGAGATGCCCAAGTAGCCACTGCGCATATATCATCTATAGAAGCTCTGGTATGGAAGACTGCAGAAGCTGCTGTTTCCCCTTGTAGAATGTGCTGTCACAGGCCCTGGCAGTTGCACTTTCCTTTTGTTATAAATAAAGGTTATGCATTCCTTGAGCCATTTAGCCAGAGCAACCTTAGAAACTGGTTTGCCCAGAGTAATAGAAGAAAATGAAAAAATAGTTGACCAGATTTTCTGAATTCCTTCGTTCTGTGAAGGTAAAAACGTAATTGTGAACATCTAGCAAATGCAGACAATATTCGCCTTTGTTTGAAAATTTGTGGAAAAAATACAGGAAGTTGTATAGTCTGGTTGACACTGGTGTCAGATACTACTTTTGGTAAAAAAGAAGGATTTGTTACTAAGAAGACCCTGTCCTTATGAAAGATCGGGTAAGGAGGCTTGCAAGATAAGGCCTGTAACTCAGATATCCTCCTAGCAGAAGTAATAGCAATCAAAAATAAAGTTTTCGAGGATAAATACTTCAAATCACAATTTACAGATAGTTCAAATGGGGGATTAATTAAAGATTGTAACACCAGATTCCAGTCCCAAGGTATAGAGGGATCCTTGTATGGGGGTCTCAGCAATAAGGTTCCTTTTAAAATGGCTTGTGCGACATTAGAGCTGCTTCATTTAGACTATTATGAACATTAAAAATTGTAGCTAAATGAACTCACATAGTCAAGGAGAACTCCCCAGCATCAAAAAGCAATGTCAAAAATTCAAGGACCTTATTAATTGGTGCTGAATATGGGTCGAGATTATTGTAGGAAGCCAATTTTGAACATTTTTGCTACTTGCTGCTGTATAATTGTGTAGTCGAAAGTTTGTGGGAGACTAGAACAATTCATTGAACTGGGGAAGTGAAACTAGTATGCCTGGCAATCATTGGAACTGGAGAAGCCATGCAATGTGCCTGAGGATTTGGAGATTCAGACTAACCAGTCCCTCCGGATGGGACAACAGGTCTGGAGCTGGGTCCAATGTTCAAGGCTTTCAAATTAGGTGAGGCCAAAGAAAAGGAAACCATATCTGTTGAGGCTAGAATGGGGCAGTGAGAATTATCCTATTCGACGTGTTGGCTTTCTTTAGAAATTGGGGTATGAGAGGAATCTGGAGAAAGTCATACAATAGACCGAGGGGGGGGGGGCAATCGTGAAGGACAGCATCTCTCAGTGACTCCCCCAGAGGGGGGATCAGGGCAAAGTAGCTGCTGCCCTTGTTGTTCAGGGGGGGATGCTAAGAGACTGCAGCAAGGCTGGCGCCATTGGCGGAATATCCTTTCCACCACCAAAGGACTGAGAGACCACTAGTGAGGCATTAAGATGCTCCTGCTCAATTTGTCCATAATCACGTTGAAGCTCCCCAGAATATGCACTGCAATTAGAAAGCAGTGAGATGAAATTATTCATTGTCATATCCTGAGAGCTTCTCGACAAAGAGGGTAAGATCTGGTTACCCCTTGTTTGTTCATGTACCACACCGCTGACATGTTGTCTGTTTGAATTGCAATCATTTCCAAGGGGAGAGTTTCTTGGAATGCTTGCAACACAAAGAGCACCGCCCTCATCTCTAGAACACCGATGTGCAAATTGGCCTCTAACTGGGACCAAGTACCTTGGACTTTCTTTCTCAGGTAACCCCCCCCCCCCATCTGTGATGCATCCATGGTCACCATGTCTTGGGGTTGAGGATGGACAAATGGACGGCCTGATAGAATCTGGTTGGAATGAAGCCACCAACTCAGGTCCTTCTTGCATGAATTGGTGATCACAGCTTGATGGAATATTGGTTGATTCAGAAAGAACCATTGTGATGCCAAGAGCCACTGCAGAATAGGCATATGAATACTCGCATGGAGAACTAAAGTGATGGTGGCCACCATAGATCCTAGAGCATGTAATAACAGTCTTGCAGTCACTGTTCTGCTGCGAATAATATGACTGACTTGGCTTTTATTCTTTGAAGCCTTTCTTGGGGTAGAGAAATGATTCAGAAGCTTGTGTCTACCACCACTCCTATGAACTCTAAATGCTGTGTTGGCTCTAGATGGGATTTTTTTGTAGTTTACTGTGATCCCCCAGCGAGGATCAAATTTGAAGAATGTAGTTCCTTGCCTGCAGCAACAGATGCCTGTGGTTGCAGTAATGAGCCAGTCGTCCAGGTATGGAAACACCTGGAATCCTTGAAGTCTGAAGTGAGCTGCTACCACTGCTATGCATTTGGTAAACACACTGGGGGCTATGATGAGGCCAAAGGGCAGGGCTCTGAACTGATAATGACTGGCTCCCAGCCGGAAGTGCAGAAATCTTCTGCATCACGTGTTCATTTTTATGTGATAATACACATCCTGAAGATCTACTGAGCACATCCAATCATATTTTCCTAAGAACAGAAGAATAGACTGAACCATGACCATCTGGAATTTGCTTTGTCGAACTGACTTGTTCAACACACTGAGATTCAAAATTAGTCTCCAGTCCCCTGTTTTCTTTGGCACTAAAAAGAATCCTGAGTAAACTCTGGATCCTATCTGGTCTGGTGGGACTGCTTGGATGACTCTTTTATCAAGCAGTTTTTGAATTTCTAAGATTGCTGTATCCCAGTGACTAGGTGGAACATCTGGGATTCTCTTTGGTTGTTTGGGTTGTTTTGAAAAGGGGATATTGTAACCTCTGGTTATAATCCTCTGCTGTTATGATTAGCCAGGCTGTTAGATGCAGGGATAGTCATCCCCTGACTGGCTCCAGAGGACAGCAATCGAGCCTCCCTTCAGCAGTGTTGATAGGAGTTACAAGGAAACAAATCCCTGGAACCCTGATTTTGTGGGCCACCTCTGCCTCTAGCACAATGTTTTCTACTGTAACTCCCCCCTCTGCCCGTGGGGGGGGGGGGTCATTACCACATGAGTCCTGGAAAAGCCCTTGGGACTTTTTGAACCACAGCTTCCCATTCCTCTTGCTCCTGGAGTAGGGCCGTTGAGGAGTGGGAACAGCATATGCCCACAGCAGAAAAGGACTTTCCTTTATTCTTACATCTGGCAAGGGTCTCTTTAACTTTGGGGCCAAAAATGGATGCTCCATTAAAGGGAGCACTGACAAAAGAAGACTTAAGTGGCTCCACAACCTCACATAAGTGCGTCCAGGCATATCTGCTCAAGGCTACACCAGAACCTGTTGCCCTGGTCATCCTTTCAGCTGCATGTGCAATGAGCCTCATGGATGAATTGCATATTAAATCAAGGGTTGCCAGCTGGGTAGCTATTTTATCCTGAAGCCCCTCAGCTATGATTCCTGTTAGAGTGTCTGATAGCTCCTTTATCAGAGCTTGTTGAAGTCTAGTGAAATGTGCCATGAAGTTCAAGGAAATAAGCAGGAAGGTCGATGGCGCGTATATGCACTTCCCAAATCTACCCATCATCCTAGACTCTTTAGTAGGAGGATGGATAGTAGGACTTTCATCAGTAAGTTCCTTTTTAGTGGCTGCTGCAATCACCATGACATCTACTGAGACCCCTTTAGCTCAAAGTTGCTGGTCCACTGAAGCTGACAAAATCTGGTCTGGTCTCTTGGAAATTGGTTCTATGGAATCAGGAATCTTCCAAGCCCACTGCACAATCACCTTAATCAGACTGTCATTGGGCAGAGAGATCCAAGAAATAGATTGTCAGGCATGGAAAGCCTCCAGGTATACTGACTCCTCTGAGGAAGTCTGTTGGGAAGTCTAGTCACCTTTCCGCTTCAGGATCTCTAGAATATCACCAAATGAGACATCTTCTGGAGCTGAGTTTGGGGAACTTTCCCCTTCATCATAGTCAGTATCTTCTGTGCAAGACTCCTCAGGGGAGTCCAAGTGCTTCCTCTTGCACTTTTTCTTCAGTGTAACCTCCACAGTGGGATGGGCTGGGGAGGAGTCTGAAGAAGATATGACCGCTGTGGTTGAATCCTGATGCTTCCGAGTCCACTGTCTTGAGGTGGAGCCTGGAGGTAGCTTTGGGTGAGGGGAAGGGCAGGGATGCTGTTCTGATGAGACAGGTATAGACTGTGAGCCTGTAGTGGACAAGACCCTCTACATGGCCTGGAAAGCAGGTGCCCCCAAAGAGGAATGAGAGCCCAGATTCAAAACAGACTCCTTCAAAACCATGTTCCATCCCACACCGAGGTTGCTGCCCCTGAGTCCAAAGCCAGAGTTGAACTCACGTATGCCAAAGCACTGAGAAGTATGGATGGCTCCGACAACATCAAAGTTAATCCATGCTCCCCAGAATGAACAACTAAGCGCCAACCCTGAGAGGTCTCTGGTTCCGACAGAACCGAAGAGTTCAGAGTAGTCATTGGTGCAGGAGAAAAAGATCTAACTGGTGCCAAAACAGTCAACACCAGGACTGTTGGAACCAGGAACTCCAAAGGTTCAGATGGAGTTAGAGGCAGAATGAGAACTGGTTCAGAAACATGTAAGGTTCCAGTGCCGTAAGTGCTAGGAACCAAAGAACTGTATAATCCCCTCAGTGCCAGGAGCTGGTCCACCAGTCTCAAAACATTGGATTTTGTGAAGCTCCAAACCAAAAAAAACTGACAGAGACAGGGGTCTAGCCAAGAATGGGCTTGGAGGTCAGTCTGCAAAAGGGACAATAGATGGAGAATACATTGTACAAGGCACATCCTGAAAGGAATACTCCTTTGGTTCCAAGACTGGTGGAATGGAGGAGGGAGTCTGCTCCAATAAAATAATAGGTGCCAGCATTGTTGGTGCAGAGGACAGCATTGAAGGCACCAAGGATAGTAGCTGCTTTCCATTTAGTTCTACCAAAACAGTGGGAACCAGATAAGTCTTAGCCTTTTTCATAGGCGGTTCCGATGAGTGTTGGAACTGAGCGACTCCTCTTCTTGGATTCTTCATGTTTGGATGAGGAAGAAGAAGGGACATCAGTTTTGGAGGATACAGACATAGCCTTATCAATTTTAGTAGGCCTTTCAAAATCAGTTTATTTTTTCTCTCTGTGAGGGCCCAGTGACTAAAGCCATGACAGATGACACAGTCTTCTTGAAGGTGCACCAGGCCCAAGCAGTAGACAAAGAATGTCCACTGGAGTTAGGTCATTTCTGATCACACTTCTGGCATCTCTTGAAGCCAGAAGTACCTTTAGTTTTCTCATTCATAACAACAAAACACAAAACAGATGGACAGAGAGGGGAAGAAAGTTTTTTTTTTTTTTTTAAAGTTGAATAAAGATAACATACCGATGATGGTATGAAAGAATTACAGTAACGGTAAAAGGACAGAGGGGAAAAGGAGGGTACCAACAATGGTACAAAGACTATCCCAGAGGTAACAGGAAGAAAGAGAACTACCAATGATGGTATTTAAGAAAAAACACTATTCATGTTAATGAACAGGAGCTGGGTAAATGAAATATAAAGAAAGACAAATAGTAATGAAAGGTTTTTGAAAAAAAAAAAATAACACAGTTAAAATAAAGGCTAGCTTAAAACAAAAGATAAGCGATGCTCCACACCGTAAAACTTGACTAAACAATTTATTTAAGACTATGATAGCGACAAAACAACAAACTGAAATACAGAGGACAAGCACCTTGAGCTATTAAAGCCTTCTTCAGATCCACATTCAAAAACCACTTCAAAATAATATAAAGCTTATATCAGCCAATGACAAATAATATGTAAATATCATGTTTTAGCCTAACCAGTGATGGTGCTTAAAAGTGGTTGAAGTGGTTTTGAATGTGGATCTAAAGAAGGCTTTAATAGCTGAAAGCGCTTATCCTCTGTATTTCAGTTTGTTGTTTTGTCGCTATCATAGTCTTAAATAAATTGTTTAGTCAAGTTCTACGGTGTGGAGCATCGCTTATCTTTTGTTTTTAGTTGTATTTTGCTGAGCGAGCTAAATTGGAGCATCCTTCTACTGTTTTTTTATAAAGGCTAGCTTGAGAGCTGACAGAAACAGAACATGTCTGGCACTTTAAAGTGGCAAACGAGATCTGAGGTAATCCTAAGAGGAGCATTATCGGTAAAGCTAAGCTCAAGAGTTTTGGAAGGCATGAGCAGGAGTAATGGCCGAATTGTTTCTGAGATACGGACCCGAAACCACCATCAAGTATTAATTGAAGACTGACATCAGATCTGAAACTGCAGAAGGATGGAAGACACCCAAGTAAGTGATTAAAAAGAAGTTATATACTCACCATAATGTTCCATGTGAATTGTCCATCTCGCCTTCATTCTGTATTTGTGGGGTTTGAAACCGATCCTCGGTTCCGCCTCGGCCAATTACAAAAGCTTGAGGTCTCCAACTGGCTTGTGGCTTACTCCCTATCCCATGATGCTCTAGGGCATTCCCCAGATCTTGTTTGCTGGTATAATAATATACGCATATATAAATCTCTTCATTAGTGTATAAGCCAAGAAAAAGGTCAGAGAATACTAGATGCCAAAGAGTAACCTCTCGATCCTCCAGGAGCTAAACAAAAAAGGCTGGGGGAAGGAGGGTGGGATGTAAGAATGAAGGTGAGATGGACAACTCACTTGGAACGTTATGGTGAGTACATAACTCCTTTATGTGAAGTCGTCCAATCTTGCCTTCATTCTGTACTTGTGGGACAGCATCTCTAGCACCATCTTTCTTGGGTGGCTCACAGGAGAACATTCTTCAGAACAGTGGACCCAAAAGAGGCCCTGTCCCTGGAGGCCAAATCCACTTTGTAATAAGTGATCAAGGTATGAGGCCTTACCCACATTGCTGCTGTGCAAATGGTATCAATTGGCAATTTTGCCCGAAAGGCAGAAGAGGTCGAAAAGCCCTGGTAGAATGAGCTCTTACTTTGTCTGGAAGTTGTTTATGCACTGACTGATAGGTAAATGTGGTGCAATCTGACAACCACCTGGATAGAGTGTTTTTTGCTACTGAATCTCCTTTTTGCAGTCTGAAAAAGGAAACAAACAACTGATCAGACTTTCTAAAGTCCTTTGTTCTGTGGAAATAGAAACGTAACTGTCTATGTACATCAAGTTGGTGTAACATGTATTCTGCCTTATTCCCATACTTGGGTAAAAAGCTGGTAAGTCTATAGACTAATTTAAGTTTGATTCTGAGCATACTTTTGGTAGAAAAGATGGGTTTGTGCGAAATGAAACTCTGTCATTGTGAACCAGCATATACGGAGGTTTGATAGATGATGCTTGTAATTCTGAAACCCTCCTAGCTGAAGCGATAGCCACT
This sequence comes from Protopterus annectens, assembly GCF_019279795.1. Taxonomy (NCBI): domain Eukaryota; kingdom Metazoa; phylum Chordata; order Ceratodontiformes; family Protopteridae; genus Protopterus; species Protopterus annectens. Next base: position 1,225,377,521 of record NC_056739.1, read on the forward strand.
AAGAAAATCGTCTTCATGTTAAGAACGTCAAGTCACACGATGATGCAGGTTCAAAGGGGGGTAGAATTATAAGGGATAATATGAAATTTAGGTTCCATGGAGGAAGAGGTGGTTTAATGGGTGGTCTTAGGGTGGTCTTAGGTTAGTACCTCTCAAGAAAGCTTTACAAAGTCTGTGGGACATAACATTCGGTCCCCCTCCTCCAAAAAGGAAATTAGAGATTGCTGCTAACTGTACTCGAATAGTAGCTGCAGCTGCTCCCTCATTAAAAAGTTTTGCTAAACATTCCAGTATAGAAGATATAGATGCAGTGAAAGAGTCATTATAATTTTTTAAGGCCCAGGAGGAAAATCTTTTCCATTTGCTGAGATATAATTTTCTTATAGAAGCTTTGTGAGAAAAAAATCAGGATATGTTGCACTGAGGTTGAAATGTTAGGTAGTGTGGCTATGTTTGGAACTGGAGCAGCCAAGCTGTCAATTTGAGGGTTTGAAGAGATGGATGGAGCATTCCCGACAGATGAGTCAGAAGGTCCAGCACTGGGTCCAGAATTCAAGGCTCCTCCTGAAGATGAGGCCACAAGAAGGGGAACCAAATTTGATGAGGCCAGTAAGGGGCTATAAGTTCTAAGGTCCTTCCCAATATCCTGGCTTTCTGGAGAACTGTAGGTATCAATGGAAAGGGAGGGAAGGTGTAGAGAAGACCCAGGGGCCAATTGTGTACAAGTGCATCCCTTGGGGATTCCCCAGGAGGGAGGATTAGAGCAAGGTAGCTGCTGCATTTGGCATTCATGGACGTGGCAAAAAGATTGCAGCAAGGATGAACCCATTTTTGGAAAATCGTTTCTGCTATGTCTTATTTCAGGGATCACTCATGAGGCATCAGTATTGCTCTACTGAGTTTGTCTGCTATCATTTTGGATTTCCCCAGGATATGCATTGCTACCAGAAAGTGTTGGGAGGAGGATTCCCACTGCCATACTCTTAGGGCCTCTCGACAAAGGGGGTAAGATCTGTTTTTTCCTTGTTTGTTTATATACCATAGCACTGACATATTGTCTGTTTGGCTCGCAATTGTTCTTAGTGGAAGAGAGTCCAGGAATGCCTGCAATGAAAGAAGCATTACTCTCATCTCTAGGACACTGACGTGCAAGTGGGCCTCATAACCCTGCCAAGTGTTTTGGATTGTTCTTCCCTGATAATGCCTCCCCCCACCCTATCTGGGAAACATCCATGGTCTCTGTGGCAAGCGCTTGTGAAAGAACAAAAGGTCGACCTAAAGTCACCAACAAAGGTCTCTCCTGCAAGAGTCTGTTAATGTAATCCGGTGCGACATCAGAAGTTCCTGCATGGAACACTGAGTGAAGAGCAGCCACTGTAAAATTCTCATGTGCAGCCGTGCTAAGGGAATTACATTTATTGCTGCTGCATGGTGCTTAGTACTTTTAGAACTGTCCTTGCTTGAGTCTTTCTTATAAAAATAATGTCTAGAACCTGTACTCGAAGAGTTTGTACCATCTCTGGCGGAAGCTTTACCATCATTGTTGTAGTGTCTAAATTTGCGCCTATAAAAACAATATGCTGAGATGGCAATAAAGCAGATTTTTCATAGTCTATTGTGATCCCTAGATGAGAACAAAGTGTCAGAGTGGTGTCTCTTGCTTTTGTTAGAAGATGCTTGGTGGTAGTGGTTAGGAGCCAGTTGTCTAGATATGGAAATACCCGGACTCCTAAATGTCTCAGGTGAGCCATAACTACTGCCATACATTTAGTGAACACTCGGGGGCTGTAGTGAGACTAAAGGGCAGAGCTTGAAACTGGTAGTGACTGGCTCCCAGCAGAAAGCGCAGATGAATGCTGAATGGCCTGTCCATTTTTATGTGGTAGTATGCATCCAGGAGGTCTACAGAGCACATCCAATTGTCTTTTCCCAGAAAGGGAAGTATTGACTGTAGTATAACTGTCTTTTTTACAGATTTGTTTAGTCTGCTGAGATCCAGTATGGGTTTCCACTCCCCTGTTTTCTTCGGAACTAAAAAGAATCTTGAGTAAGTCCCAGATCCTATCTGGTCTAGCATCTTCTGTTTTTCTAGGGTTACTTGATTCCTATGGCTGAGTGGAACATCCAGAATTTTTTCTATGCATGGGGCGGGGACTGAAAAGGATATGGAGTAACCTCTAGATATGATATCTTGTACCCACTTGTCTTTTGTGATTTTTAGCCAGGCATCTGGGTACAAGCATAATCGACCCGCAACTGCCTCCAGAGAAGGACAGATAGGCCGCCCTTCAGGAGCACTGAAAGGGCTTGCCAAAGTAGGATTCTCTGTCGCCCTAGTTCTGCGGACCCCCTCTGCTGTGTGGCCAGCGTCTTCGATTATTGCTTCCCCCTCTGCCCTGGCAGAAGGCTCACCATGTGTGCCTTGAAAAACTCTCTGAGATTTTCGAAACCACATTTTTCCTCCATTTTGGCCTTTAGGATAAGGCCTAGAAGGTGTGAAAAAAAAGTACTCCAACGGCAGAGAGAGTTTTTCCTACTTGTTCACACCTGGTTAGTGTGTCTTTGACCTTAGGCCCGAACAAGGATGAGCCATCGAAGGGGGATTTAATGAAGGATGACTTGAAGGGTTCCACAAAGTTATACAAGCGCATCCAGGAATGTCTCCTAAAGGAAATTCCTGAAGCCGCTGATCTACTTGTTCCATCAGCTGCATAAGAGACGAGCCGCATGGATGATTTAAATACAGAATTTAAGGTGGAGAGCTGGGAGGGCACTTTATCTTGTACCCCCACAGCTACTGAACCATGGAGAGTATCTCCAAGCTCCATCAGGAGAGCTCTCTATAACCTGGTGAAGTGCATAAGATAATTCAGGGACCTGAGAGTAAAGGTCGCTGATGAAAATGTATGCTTTCCATATCTGTCCATCATACTTGACTCTTTGTTTGGGGGATGGACAGAAGAGGACATCTCCAACAACTCCTTCTTGGTGGCCACCACCACCACCATAGCATCTACTGGGACACATTTTGTAAGGAAGGTCTTATCCTCAGGGGACATGATGAATTTATTTGGCCTCCAGGGAACAGGCTTCACTGAGTCTGGAGACTCCCATGCCTTTCAACAAACTAAATCCATAAGTTCGTCGAAAAGCAGAAACACCCAAGTGGTGGAAGGGCGAGACCCAATGGCTTTCAGGTAGAGAAGACTACTCATCAGAAAGGTTGATGGGCTTCCAGCCACCTCTCTGCTTATGGATTTCTAGGATGTCTGCAAAGGAGACATCCTCAGAGGGTGACCATGGGGACCCTTCTGCCTCATCGAGGTCTGTGTCTGATGTGATCGACTCCTCTGAGGAGTCCAAATGCTTCCTCTTGTGTAATCTCTTGTGAGGGACCTCTTCAGAAGGGCATTCTGAAGAGGTTTCAGAAGAGAAGGGTTCACCCACCGGGGCATCCTGAGGCCTTGGATCTCCACGTCTGTGTGGAATTGGTTGTGCTTAGACAGACACAGGTGCCATCTGGGGAGGAATGACAGGATCTGAGAGTGGAACTGCTCATGGGGACAGTGCTCTCCTCATCGCCTCAAAAGCCCCCCACCCATGACTCGAGAAGCCTCCAGTTCCAAAGAACCAGAAGTCCTCCCCGGCACCAAGGAGACTGGATCCGAAGCTGATGTAGGAGCCAAGCTCATCCATGCCAAGGCCCCGAGAGGCAAGTTCAGATCTGGCAACTGTCTGATCTGACAGCCCTCCCTGGACCTGACCTGAGAGCATTGGTTCCTAGACTCCTCGAGCTCAGATGGCACCGAGGAAGTCGGAACAGAAGTTGGAGCTGTAGATCCTGGAACAGGTCTCGGCTCCGACAGTTCCACTACTATCAGCTCCATGCATTCCGGCTCTGAGGTGGGTCAGAGGAGGAATGGATAGTGAAGGGGAAGATCTACTTGACTCTGAAGCTCACTGTGCTGATACCAACTGTAGTTTGGCTAGCGGCTGTGTACTCAACAGCCTCCACACCACACGATCCACATCTTTATCTAACAAACTCCTGGAGGACCGAGAACAGGGGGCAGGAGATTTCAACCTCTGTAGTATAGGTGATCTTAAATTCAGAGATACTGGCTCCAGGACAGGGGACCGGTTCTGAGACTGTAGTACCATCAGCTCTGAAACAAGCAGAGCCGAGATAGAAGGTTTTTTGGGCCCAACGGATTTCGGGTCAGATAAGGTCATTTTTGAAATTTTAGTTGAAGGTCCAGATTTGTCTGAAGAAGATGAAGACCTTTTAGTTGACTTCTAAAATCTGGAAGGAGGGGAAGAGGTTTTCTTTAGTGCACTCTGACCTTCTTCTAAGGATTCTGAAAAAGAAGTCTTTAACAACCCTCTCAGTATAAGTTTATTTTTTTTTTTTAAGGAGAACCCTTGAACTAAATGAATGGCATATGAAGAATGGCTCCTGTAAATGTACTGCTCTAAGGCAACAGACAAATTCAGTATGACTATCCATTAAAGACATTTTTTGAGAGCACTTAGCACATTTTTTAAACAATGACAGCTTAGTGTCTTTTGATTGCTTAGACATAAAAGCAGCAAAAGCAACACAACTCAACAACAGCGGAAAAAAAATGACTGAAGCATTCACACTCTACAATCTGAAGTCTCTAAGTTAAATGAAGCTATTTAGTTAGGGAAACAGAAGAAACACCAGAAATTCCATTTTTTTATTTATTGATTTTTATTTTAAATAGAACAAAAGCACAGCACACAGGAAAACATCCTCTAACTGAAAGGCGGCTGAGTCACTCTCTAAATTAAATGAGCTGACTCTGAAAAAAAGGGTCAAACCTTATATATATATATATATATATATATATATATATATATATATATATATACATACATACAGAACAAATGCACATAGGGTTTCCACCCCTCCGTTTTTTTTTCCGGACTACCCGGAAATCAAATTGATTCTCTGGTAGTCCGGAAAACACTGCACAACCTTCGGTATTCTGTTTCAAAAAAGGTAACAGACTATTGGAGTTTGTAAATCGGCTGATATACTATGCTTTTTTACAGAAAAGCATAGTAAATCTGCTGAAAACAGGCAGCAGGAATGGAAAAAGAGGGGTTTCCCAGTCATGTGATGTCATCACGACATCACAAAATGGGTGGAATATGGGCGGGAGAGGGGGTGGACGGGGTTATTGGTGATGCAAGGAACGTGGCTTTAGTCCGGTTTTAGCCACAACGAAAGGTGGCAACCCTAAATGCACACCACACAGAAATAAAGCCCTCTAACTCAAATGGGCTTAATCTCTCTCTAACTTAAAAGAGTGACTAGGATAAAAAGATACAACTAAATCCCTGTACAGAAAAACTCTAAAAATACCCATAAACTAATAAATAAAACACAGCCCGAGGCTAAAACTGTAAAAGTTCACACACACACAGAAAAGGCCAGGATAGGGGTGAAACTGTGGATCTTATGACAAACGATGACCCAAAGGGAAACAGCAAGTAATGGACACAGTCTAATACTGTGACTAACAAAGTCAAATGACTAACAGGGTAACAGCTATAAAGACTTTATAGGCAAAATAAAAGGTTTGAATGTATAATATAAATTCAAAAGGTAACTTAGCCAGAGTCAGTTGAAAAGACGCCTGAACTGTTTAGAGGCAAATGAGATCTAGGGAATGCCCTAGAGCGTCATGGGATAGGGAGTAAGCCACAAGCTAGTTGGAGGCCTCAAGGTTTTGTAATCGGCTGAGTCAGAACTCAGGATTGGTTCCAAACCCCACAAGTACAGAATGAAGGCAAGATAGGACAACTTCACATCTGAGCTTGCAGTTCTTGAATACTTGCCCCAACAGGTGAAGTTAATGGGCACTAACAGTGTCTTTTTACAGTCAGTGGCAGAAAAAGAGACCTAGAATGAAATGATCATGAAGGGTTTGCAGGCTGAAGACAATAACTTAATGCAATAAAGTTGATGTAGATTTTGAAATCTTTTCTGGACCAGAAACCATTTGCAATAATGTGTTTATTAATTAAGACCAGACAGACCTTGCATAAGAATATGCCTTGAGAATGGCATCCCTATTGAAGATGAGCTAGACTCCTATATGATCATCTTCAATATTACAGAACTACAGAGCAAATACAAATAAACAGTTTTAGATGATGATTCTACTAATCTATTGACAGCCTCTGGAATCACCTCCTCATATAAACTCCTTCAAACTGGTCTGTTAGGATGGCTACTATAATAGGCTTATTTTTTCAGGAACTATCTAGATAGGAGTAACAGTTTGATAACCATATTCTCAAGGATTCTGTCAGGAAGGATATACCATCTTGGAAAGAAAGTACCTAACTGACAGAAGCATCAAGCACTAATCCTAAGAATGGAATTTGTTGAGAGGAAAGAAGTTCTGAATTCTGAAAGTTAGCCATAACTGTCAGAAGAAGACGATCACAGCATCACTTCATGATATGCTGTGAGTAAAATACTCCAAATGATTGCAAGTAAACAGTGAACCACTTAAGGAAAATACACACTCCATTTATAGGAAGAACTGCAGAAATCAAGCTTAACCATTCTTTAAAGAGCCAGAAAGTAAAGGCAAAGGAAAGGCCAAGTGATAAGGTTCTGAACTAGAATATTTAACATCATCTGAAGAGACAGAGGAACTGACTGTGCATGTGAATTTGGATATGTAAGCACGCATTCTTAATATCTTTGTTCAAGCTGTAACATTGCCAATATGACCATCATTTTGAATTTTATTAAAGTAAAAAAAATTGTTGAAACATTTCAGCTATAGAATACACCATAATGCACTAGTCCTCTTGAAAATCAAGAAATAGGATAAAAATCCCCATGATAATCTGAATTCAATTGAGTAGCAGTAAGCTTCCTGGTGAAGCAAAGGGAAATGAAATTTCAGAAGCTGGATGTAACAGAGAGGACTACACTAACAAATTCATTTGAGTGATCACCAAGGTGTGCCTCTGCACCATAAGACAAATAACTACAGAGTCTGAAGCTACAGTTTTTCACCTCATTTAACCATGTTGTGCTGAGCTGGCATGGAACAATCTAGCAGGTGTCAAAGCTGTGCCAAGCTATACAGAAGAGGAGTCTCAAATAGCTTGAGCTTCTTTATAGTCTAGGCTGTCTGACTCTTACTGGCTTGTCAGGAATGACTCTGCCCTTGATACTACTTTATAGAATACATGACTTAGCTCCTATGTAAAAGGACTGCATATGTTCTGAGCAGGAGATTTCAAGAACTTAAACAGCAGACAAATTGAAACAACTATTTACCTATTCATCCTCCTCTATGAAACAAAATACCCAACCTCCTTGCCAAAAACAATGAGGATCTGCAATGCAGAAGTTCATATGTTTTTCCTAAATAACATTGAGGAACCTAGGGACATGCAACCATGTATAAGCATGAAGAAATATCATGTTGTATATTTCTGCCTTTTAAATCAGCAATGGCTTAAACAGAATGCATAGATTTCCTGACAGAATTCTTATTTCCTGAGGACTTCCAAGATGGGTACACACTAATCAACAGATTAATTTCAGCTCTCCCAGTGCAAAAAAAGTAACTGTCACTTTGAGTAAAATTTGGTTACTGGCTAGTAAGTATGCTTCCTGTATGCCAGCAAAGAAGAAATTTAGAGAACCTGAAAGAAAATCAACCAGAAAAGGTAAAGAAAAATCATTGTAGGGGAAGAATCTTGCAGCTGTTCAGCAAAAGGCAGGTCACTCTTCAACTTTTTGACAGTCAATGCTTTCCAGTAGTTTGGAGGAAAAGTAAATCAAATGTACTCATAGGTAATAAAAATAAATGAAACACTGAAGGAGTATATGAGTATGTAAAAAAATAGAAGAAGCTTTAACAAGCTATTCAGATGAACTGACAAAACTGCAAAAAAAAGGCTAAAATGAAGAAAAGCTGGCTGAGTATGAGCTTTCTCGTGTAGTGCTGTTTAAAAAGATGTTAAGAGTTTAAGGATAGAGCTCACAGAGAAAAAGTGAGATTTTCTGCTGTACCAGAGAAACTGGAAAGAAAGACATTATTAATTTCATGAAAGCACAAATAAACAACTGAATTGGTATTACCTAGAAGGATTTGTTAATTGAAAGGGCACATCAAATGTATGCTCTAAACCTGGTGCACAAGAAAGCAGCTGAGACCTATATTACTAAAGATGCAATCATACCAGAAACAACAGTTGATATGGACAAAACTACGGAAAAGGGAACCACATTAAAAACTGCAGACAGCAGAGGATTGGTTGAAAATGACTACTGACTGTACACCAGGTTGAAGAGAAGCAAATATATCCCAGCAATCGAGGAATGTCGAGAGGTAGGTGTGAGATTCAAGTTGCTGTATCCAGCTGTCTTCAAAATATTTTTTTCCTAAGGCTAAGGCTAAGGGGCAATACAAACTTTATTCAACAAAAGTGAGTCTTTAAACGGAAGAGCACTCTGCTCCTTATTCTTCCGACAGTAAACCTCATAGGGAGACTTTGCCAGTGAAACATTTTTCAATGTTCCAAAGGAATATGCTTGATATATAGAACAGAGCACAGGAGTTGACTAAAAGAATCAGTATACTTTGGACTTGAATAAGAGTCTGGTGTTGGCAGATGAAAATGAACAGGAAGAAGACCATCAACACTAAAATTATAAAAATCCTTAGGAGACTATAAAGCATCAATCACATTTGTGAAATATGGCTTTGCAAGAAAATGTGGCTGAGAAAGACTGGACTGTTTTTTGACTTTTTTTCAACCTATGGGTAGACTGTAAGGCATGTACAGCACTTTACATCTTAAATATGTAGACAGACTCTAAAAAGGGAAAAGTAGCTGTAAATAAAACAGTTTATATTCATAATAGTATTTGCATAAAACATTTCATGATATAAACTGCATGTTATATACAGTAAAGCAGTTTTGTGTAGTGTATATTCAGGGGTATTTAAATACGAGGAAGTCTCTTCGGTGACTGCTGTATGTGTTAAAGAGATTGAAGTAAATAAGTACTTTTTAGTAGTAAGAAATATAGGCTTTACAATATAACAAGAAAAGAAAACCTGGATAAAAGCAAGTTTAATGTTAATATGTTGTGATCTTGGACTGCTAGTGTGGGAGTGGGGTGCAAAAGTGCACTGATTATATTATATGTAAAATTAAGACATTTCCTCTTATTTTTTCACAAGGGTGAATATCTAGATTAATGTCCTTGACTCAAGCTATTAAGTATTTTTGAAAGCAAGTAGACTTGAAAAATTAGACAAAATGATGAAAGTAATGAAAAATGGCAAGCTTTTTATATCAGTAGAGATATTAACGTTTACTTCCCCATTAGCAAATGTTCAGTGGGAGTCAAGAAGTCTGATTCTAAGACAGCTGTACAATCTGTTCAGAGTGAAATTTACAAAGATGCATTGCTGACTACTTTTACATGAGGAGGAGTTTCTGACGGAGCAAGAAATTAATCTTGAGAATTCTGAGCATTTTTTTACTGAAATAAATGCAAATTTTAAAGGTACAATATGAAGCAGTTCAGTGAAAAATAGTATGAAATTATGGGAAGTGAATAAGAGATAGCAGCCTCTGTAGCAGCTTTAATACTTTCAAGTATTTAATAGAACAGTGTGCAATTTAGTGCAATATAAAGCTAGCCAGTGCACTTTTTCTTAGGGTTAAAAGTTTTTTTTCTGAAAGCATACAAGCTGTTTATCACATCTGGGAGGGGAATATACATAAGAAAAGGACACACAGCAATCAGTGTAAGTGGGAACACAGAATGCAGCAGTTGTTTTGGCATGTTTAACCTTATTTTTAGGTTAGGTACATACCTTGCAACTGTACAGATTTTCGCAGAATGTCCAGATTTTTGTTTCTTATTTTTGGTAAATTTTTCATAAAATTCTCATTTTCTGGCAACTTAGTGGCAAATCCTTAAAGACTGAAGTTAGAAAATAATGACAGACATTTGAGTTTCAGACTTCATACACTTCAGAAAGTTCATGCTAATGCAAAACCTGTTAGTCTATCAACTTTCTAAGTTTGTAAAAGTAATATTTAAAACTGCCCCTATTTTTGGGCCTTTGTCCCACTTTTATTTGTGGCTTTGTCCAGATTTCTTGCTCTAAGAGGTTGAGAAGTATGGTTAGGTAATACCTGTGTGTATAGCTGTCAGTTTGGGGCAATTGTTCCTATCAGGAGGATTAAACATCATTTTGAAGATCTACATAGTTTTGTGTGATTATTCAAAGTTAATAGGGGATCATGGTGTTTTGTAAATGTATTTTGTTTGATGTTTCATTAAAACAAAAAGTCTTGAAAATGTGATAGAGGTTTAAATGGAGATGAGAAGAAACAATTGTTTAAAAGATCAGCCTGTCAAACATTAGTGTGTGCATGTGACATGAATACTGGAAATGCACATTAAAATGACATGTATAATAGGTGGGAACAACTTTTATCATAAATTAACTTACATGTATAGACAAAAAGGAAAGAGCATTGAATTATACTAAGAAATGCAAAGTGCAAACAGCAATGCTGCAGAAGACACATTTGGTTAGAAATATGCATGTGAATTTGACAAAGAAAGGATCTCAAGCTAGATATTCAGCAGAATATCAGGAGCATAGGAAAAGGGAAGTAACTATAATTGCTAGAGGGGTTCCAATAGTGATAGAAGAAGGGAAAAACACAATAATGGTACATTTGTGATAATATTGGCTATTGGCAAGGAGGAGGATTACTCTGGTATATATTTGTATTCTACCAAAAAACTGTTATTAAGGAGCTTAATTAATTTTTGGGAGAAATAATCAGCTTTCAGCATGGAATATTACTTATAGGTGGGGAACAGAACTTTGTTTGCAATAACAAAGATGCATCAGAGGAACCTTAGCAGGGAAAATATAACAAAAGAGATTAGATTTCTGAAGAAATTTATGAAAATATTTGGCATGGAAGATGTAAATTGAGTAGTATGAACTCAGACAGAATTTACATATTATTCCCCAAGGTACAATAACTGGGCTAAACTACATAGAAAAAGAAGTTAGGTTCTTACCACAACATTCTGTCTGTGTTGTTGATCTTCATTCATTCATTACTGATGGGTGTCGGTTCCATCCTCTGAAGTGAGTCGGCCTTTATAACAAGCTCGCGCCAGCCAAAAAAACTCTCGAGCTAAGCTTACCTATAGTGCCCCTCTGCCTGTTACCTCAGATCGAGTTTGCCTGTAAGACAGAAAGCTGAGGCTTTTTCTGAGAAAATTCCCTAAAAAGATGGAATTTGGACCAAATTTGAACCCCCTAGGAGCCTTCAAATTTGAACCCCCTAGGAGCCTTATGGTGGGGGAAGGAAGGTGGGATGTAATGAACGAATGAAGATCAACAACACGGAACGTTATGGTAAGAATATAACTTCTTTGTCTGATGTTGTTAATCTTCATTCATTCATTACCGATGGGACACAGTCCCTAGCTACTTTATGTTCTGGGTGGCCCTATGGAAGGATGTTCCTGAGGAGCATCATTGAACCAATGGATGCTCTCCCCTGGAGACCAAGTCCAATTTGTAATGAGTGATAAAGGTATGAGGAGTAGCCCATGTAGCTGCTGCAGAGATGTCATCTATGGAGGCCCTAGAATGAAAGGCAACAGATGTCACCACTTATCTGGTTGAATGTGCCTTGACTTTAGTTGGTAGAGAAATTTTGTTTTGCTGATATGTGAAGCATATACAATTCCTCAACCATTTAGAAAGAGTCACTTTAGAAACAGATTTCCCAAAATTTGGTCCTGAATAGGATATAAATAACTGGTCAGATTTTCGTAGTGGTTTAGTTCTGTCTTAGTAGAATCACAATTGTCTATGTACATCCAATAAATGTAGGCAATATTCTCCTTTATTAGAAAACTTGGGGAAAAAGACCAGCAGGTCAGTTGTTTGATTAATGGTCAATTCTGCAATAACTTTGGGCAAAAAGGAGGGATTAGTCCAGAGTGATACTCTGTCCTTATGAAAGAACATGTAGGAACGTTTTGTGCATAAGGCATGTAGTTCAGAAATTTGTCTTGCTGAAGTAATAGCTACCAAGAATAGTGATTTCCAGGATAAAAAATTTATGTCGCAAGTGGCAGCAGGTTTGAAAGGGGATTGAGTCAATGATTGCAGAACTAGTGTCAAATTCCAATGTTTGAATGGAGGTCTAATGTGTGAGACACCATTCAAAAAGATTTTACAGAGATGGTGGGAAATCAAGGAAGAATGTTGGAAGCCATTGTGGAAATTTGAAATAGCAGCCAGGTGTACTTGAATAGTGGAGGTTGCCATTCCTGAATGGAAAAGATTTGACAAATAGTTCATTACAGCGCTAACTGGGGCTGAGCAGGGGTGTAGTCCTTTCTGTTGATACCAAGTGGCGAATCTCTTCCACTTGTTCAGATAAAGTTTCCTGGTGGATGGTTTGTGTGAAGCCAGAAGAATGTTACGTACAGTGGAGGATAGATCTTTCTGCCTGACGATTACTGGAAGTGGAGAAACCAAGCTGTCAGCTTGAGACTGAATATGTTTGGATGCATCAATCCCTGCGGGTGCAACAGCAATTCCAGAGATGGATCCAGAATCTATGGTTGATGTACTGGGGCCAGTAGGGTGCAATGAGGATTACTCTGCTTCTTAACTGAAGGGCCTTCTTTAGAAAATGTGGGATTAGAGGAAGGGGAGGGAAAGCATAAAGAAGTCCCATGGGCCAATCCTGTATTAGAGTGACCCTCAGGGACTCCTCTGCAGGGGAATTAAGACAAAGTAGCTGCTGCATTTGTGATTTGCTGGTGAGGCGAATAGGTCGCAGCAAGGCTGGCCCCAGTGACTCAAGATCTTCGCAACTATGGTTGGATTAAGGGACCACTCATGAGGCAGGAGAATGCATCTGCTCAGTTTGTGTGCAATCACGTTGGAATCCCCAGGAATGTGCGTGGCTATCAGAAAGCAGTTGGAAGCTATCACCCATTGCCAGATTCTCATGGCCTCTCGACACAACAGGTAGGACTTGATTCTCCCTTGTTTGTTGATATACCAGACCACCAACATGTTGTTGGACTGGATTTCAATTGTCACTGATGGGAGGACAGATTGAAATGCTTGCAACACTAGAAGCACTGCCCTCAGTTCTAGAACACTGATATGCAGATTGGCCTCCACTGGTGAACAAGTTCCTTGGACCGTCTTTCCCTGGAAGTGCCGCCCCACCCCATCAGGGGAGTGTCCGTGGTCACTATGGCCTTGGGCTGAGAGGGGGAGAAAGGGTGACTCCATAGGTCTTTTTCTGTCTTCATCCATCAAAAAAATCTTGTTTGCATCAGTTTGTTATACGGATCTGAAAGGACATCAGATGAGTCAAAGGGGACCACTGTGTCTTGGAGAAATGAAAAAGGGAGAGACCATTGTGTTAGTAGAAGACATTGTAAACTATTGTGATCGATGCTGCCATTGATCCTAGCAGCTGAAGGATTGCCTGAGCTGAAACTTTGTCCTGAGAGAGTATCACCCAAAGTTGGGAACTCAGTATTTCTAATCTGTGACATGGAAGGGAGACTAGACAATACTGAATATTGAAAGTTGCTCCTATGAATTCCAGAGTTTGAAAAGGAGTCAACTTGCATTTCTCCTTGTTTATTGAGATCCCTAAGTATTTGCTAGCTTTAGGGTGTAATGTAAGTCTGTAACCAGTAGATGCTTGGTGGGGGCAGTAAGGAGCCAATCATCTAAATATGGAAACATCCGGAATCCTTGCAGTCTCAAGTGAGCGTTTACCACTGCAATGCATTTGGTGAACACTCTGGGGTCCATAGAGAGACCAAAGGGCAGCGCTTGGAATTGGTCATGATTGGCTCCCAGATGGAGGCAAAGGAATCTTCTGGAGAGTTTGTCCATGTTTATGTGGTAATACGACTTCTGAAGATCTACTGAGCACATCCAATCATCTTTCTCCAGGAAGGGTAGGACAGACTGAACTGTGACCATCTGGAATTTTGTTTGTTTGACAAATTTGTTTAGGATGCTGAGGTCCAAGATTGGCCTCCAGTCTCCTGGCTTTTTTGGCACTAAAATAACCTTGAGTAAAATCTGGATCCTATTTGGTCTGGTGGGACTACTTGGATGACTCTTTTTAAGAGCAGCTTTTGTATTTCTTGAGCTGCTGCTTCCCTTTGACTCAGTGGAACATCAGGAATGTGCCTTATTGGCCTTGGGCAAGTATTGAGGAGTATGTGATAACGTCTGACAATTATCGTCTGCACCCAAGAATCTGTTATTATCATTCACCAGGCAAAGTGGTGCAGAGAAAAACGGTCCCCAACTGCTTCCAGAGGTAAGCAATCAGGCTGCTCTTCAGTAGCAATGATAAAGCTGTCCAGAAAAAGAATCTCTGAATCCCTGATTAAGTGGACCCCCTCTGCCTCTGTAGGGGCATCTTCCAGATGAGTTTCCCCCTCTGCCCTTGGGGGGTAAACTCACCACGTGTGTCACGAAAAGGACCCTGGGACTTTTTGTGCCACATCTTTCCACTCCTTTGATTCCTAGAGTATGATCATTGGGAGGTGGAAAAATGAATGCCCATGGCAGATAGGGTCCTGCTGTCCTTTTCACACCTGGCTAATGTGTCTTTCACTTTTGGGCCAAAGAGAGAAGAAGCTTCAACTGGAGCATTGAGAAAAGAAGACTTAAAACGGTCCACAAAATCAAAAAGGTGCATCTAGGCATGACGTCTCATGACAACGCTTTCACCTGCAGCTCTAGTCGCCCTTTTGGTAGTGTGAGAGATCAACCACATGAACAAGTTAGATATAGCTTCCAGGGTTGCAAGCTGTGAGGCGACTTTGTCATGCACCTCATCAGAAACTGCTCCTGCTAAAGTTCCCGAAAGTTCTAAGATTAGGTCTCTCTGGAGCTTGGTAAAGTGTGGCAAGTAATTCAATGACCAGATGGCAAAGCTCAATGAAGAAAACACTTGCTTCCCTAGCCTCTCAATTTCTTGAGACTCCCTGGTTGGGGGCTGGACAGCATGGCTCTCCTTAGTGAGCTCTTTCTTAGTGGTCGCCGACACCACCATAGCATCTACCAGTAGTCCTTTGGACCAATGTGGACTATCTTCCAGCGGGGAAAGAATTTTGTCTGGTCTCCACGGGATTGGTTCAATGGTGTCAGGACTCTTCCAGGCACTCTGCACAATGAGCTGAACTAGTTCGTCTGCAGGCGGGGTCACCCAAGAAGTAGAGATTCGAGCACAAAAGGCCTGCAAGAATACAGACTCCTCAGAGGAGGGGTTGGTGGGCTTCCAGCCTCCCTGGTGTTGTAAAATTTCCAGTATGGCTCCAAAGGAGACATCCTCAGGGGGTGACCATGGGGACCTCTCCCCCTCATTGTAGTCTGTATCTTCAGTAAGGGATTCCTCGAGGGAGTCCACGTGCTTTCTCTTGCACAATCTGTTGCATGGTACCTCCTCATCGGGGACATCTGAAGAGGACTCGGAAGAGAGGATGCCCTGTAGTAGGGTATCTTGAGGCTCTTGTGCTTGATGTCCCAGTGTGGTGGACTGTGTCAGCTATGGTCCAGAGGGGGGATATATATGGAACTCTAACGTCAAGCGAACCAGCTGTGTACCTGCAGAGGCAAGGTCCCTCTCCATCACCTGGAAAGCAGGCCTGCCTGAAGAGGGATGGGAGCCCAGAACCGAGAAGGACAATCTTGGAACTGGAGTCACACCCCACTCTGATGAGCCCACCCCCAGGGAAGGATCCCCAAGAGGACTTGGGCTGCCAAGACAACCGGAACCATAGTGGACGGTGCCATAGAAAAAATAGGCGCAATACTTGGGGTCACGGTGCCAACAGCCCAGTCATGATCCCAGGAATGTCTCAACTCCGAGTGAGTTGGTGGCCAAAGGGCAGGCTCCAGCACCATGGTGAGGTCTACCAATGGAACAGAAGGAGCTGGCACTGGGATAGGCGTGGGTGTCAGGGGCTTTGATAACTCCAAGCAAGTCGAAGAAGGAGTATATGTCAGAGTCTGTGGAGAAAATCCCTCGGCTCTGGGCAGGAGGGAGGGTTTAGAAGGAGTTGTGATTCCTCTGGCTGCCAGCAACTGATCCACAAGTCTCATCACATTCAATTCTGAAAGGCTCCTGGAGGAGCAGGTTGATATCCCTGAAGGAGAGACAGGTTGCTCCAAGAAGGGATTGCATTGTTGCCCAAAAAAGGGATCTGCCATGGGGGAATATCGGGTCTGAGGGGCTGTTTTACCTTTTGGCATCGTGGTCACAAGACCAGTAAGATGTATAGGGAGGGGGGAAGTGATCGGAGTTGGAAGTACTATTTTTGGTTCCGAAAGGGAGATCAGAACTGTAGCAGAAGATAAAGACATGGATAGTTTAGTGGTCATAACCGGTACCATGATTGGTGCTAGAGGGAATGTTGCAGTGGACGGTATCACGCTGGGTAGCTGAGGTCCTGGAATTTAGGACGGCACCGTGGAGGAGGGTTGAGGCCCTGATGCCGAGGGTTATTGGAGCCAATTAAGGGACTTTTGCCTTTGGTTCTGAAGATTTTGAGTCAGTACCATGAAGGGAAGAAGGAAGGGAATGGCTCCTTCTTTTATATTCCTTTTTAGGAGGGGTGAGCACTCTGACACAGAAATAGCCTCCGAAAAGGGAGTTTTCAGAAGACCATTAAAGATTAACTTATTTTTCCTCTCATTTAAAGTGCGGGCTTTGCAGGCATGGCAGTTTAACAGACAAATGCGGAACACCCAGGCAGTAAACACAAGACATTTGGTGTCCGAGTTTGTCATTTTCCTACTACATTGGTCGCACTGTTTGAATACTGTTGTTACCTTTTTATCAGACATAGTGGAACAAAATTCTCCAACAGCAATATAACACAGAAACAAATAAGAACACCACTCAAACAAAAGAGATAACAGAAATAGAAATTATCTATGAATTTTTTTTTTTTGACAGATACTCCCAAAGGGTAAAGGTTAGAGGAAAGGGGAATACCAGCAATGGAACTGAGAATTACCTCAGAGGGTAAGAAGGACTGAGGAAGAAAAAGGTCTGTACCAGCGATGGTACGAAGAGTACCAAATTTGGTAAGAAAATGGAAAGAGGCACTCGAACAAGTATAAAAACTCTAGTGACTAATAATAATAAATGTAAATTATTATAATTAAACCAGAAACAAAAACTCAAAAAGGTTTTTGAAGTAAGGAATTCTAAATGATTTAGCTGAGAGCTGGCTTGTCATGTCTTGATATCTACAGAGCAAATGAGATCTGAGGTAACAAGAAGAGGGGCACTATGGGTAAGCTTAGCTCGAGATTTTTTTTGGCTGGCGCAAGCTTGTTATAAAGGCCAACTCAGTTCCGAGGACTGAACTGACACCCAGCAGTAATGAATGAATGAAGATTAACAACATCAGATCTTATATTTCACAGGAACATGTGCATTTGATTGAAAGCTTTAACACACACCCTAAAACTATTTTACCTCATGTACTGATAAAAAGCAAAATAAAAGGCAAAGTAATGAAGTAAAAATGAGACACTGGTGGTTTCCCATCTACCAGTGAATAAGACACTGGCGGTTTACCATCTACCAGTGAATAAGATAGGAATTTAAGGAATTATTTGAGAGTTATCAGGAAAGATAGAAATATCTTCAAAGGTTATAGCTAGTGATTGGGATGAAATGAAAATGGGGTTTAAAAATACAGTACAAAGAGAAAGAGATATGGTCAAGAAGTAATAGGAATTACTTACAGGGGCTAACAAAGTTTAAAGGATTGCAGAATATTGGGAATCTCACAGAACTAGAGGAGACACAAATGCAGAGTGCAAAGGAGAAAATAAAGTAGTACAGGGATAATATGGAGATTAGAAAGATTGCTGTTAAGCAATAAGAAGTTATGTACTCACCATAACGTTCCATCTGAGTAGGTAAACTTCATTTGTCAGCAACCATTGGGAATCGGATCCGACCTCGGATCCGAGCTGGTAGTTTTCAACAGCTTTAGATCCAACCTCCAAGCTCCTCCCCCAACCCATAATCCCCTGCCAACCCTGACTGACCTCAGATCAAGTTTTCCCAACAGCAGAAACTGCTAACAATGATTAATCCCAAGATAAGTGGGTAAAACCCATGGACCTGAGTATGAGAACATTCGCAAGTGAGGGGGCAGGAGGGAGGGACGGTTGCTGACAAATGTTTAAATACTCAGATGAAACGTTATGGTGAGTACATAACTTCTTAATCTGAAGTAGTTAACTTCATTTGTGCAGTAACCTTTGGGACAGAGTCCCCAGCTACCTGAATCTTGGGCGGCCTTCATGGAAGGATATTCCGGAGCACTGCAGAGCCAAAGGATACTCTCCCTCTGGAGATAATGTCCAATTTGTAGTGATTGATAAAAGTATGAGATGAAGCCCAAGTGGCTGCCAAGCAAATATCATCCAAAGAAACTCTAGCTCTAAAAGCCGCAGAGGTAGACATAGATCGAGTAGAGTGGGCATGGACTCCCTGAGGTGTGGGCCTGCCCGAACTTTCGTATGCTAAAAGGATACACTGTGAAATCCATCTAGAGAGTGTGACTTTAGACACAGATTTACCCAAGTTAAATTTGGCAAAGGAGACAAACAACTGGTCGGATTTCCTATGACCAGATGTCCTGTGGATGTAGAAGCGAAGTTGTCTATGCACATCCAATGAGTGTAATTTGTATTCCCCTTTGTTATGGTAGCTAGGAAAAAAGACCAGCAAGTTGATGGATTGGTTAATATTTGACTCAGAGGCAACCTTGGGAAGAAAGGAGGGATTGGTCCTGAGGTAAACTCTGTCCTTGTGAAAGGTCAAGTATGGGGGTTTTACACAGAGGGTCTGTAGTTCAGAGACCCTTTGAGCCGAGGTGATAGCGACAAGAAAAGCCATTTTCCATGACAAGAATTTAAGATCTATGGAAGCTGCAGGCTCAAACGGGGGAGCTGTCAAGGCCTGAAGCACCAGTGTTAAATCCCAAGGAGGGACTACATCCTTCGCTGGAGGTCTGAGCAGAAAGGTGCCCTTCAAAAAGGTCTTACACAATTTCGTGGTGATCAAAGGGCCCAATTAATTTCCAACGTGATAATGAGAGATAGCTGCTAGTTGGACCTTGACTGTGGAGGAACTAGCCACCTGATGAAACAGTCCTGACAGAAAGTCTAATACAGCGGGCAAAGGAGCTGTAAAAGGATCCAAATTTTTGCGTTCCGCCCAAATGGAGAAACGTTTCCATTTGCTGCTATAGATCTTTCTAGTAGAAGGCTTGTGCGCTGCTACTAGAATGGTTTTAACTGGGGAAGAGATACCTGGAGTCCTAGCTATGAGTGGAACTGGAGCAGCCAAGCTGTGATTGTCCAGGTTTGGGACTGGGAGATCTAGGGGGTGGGATATTAGATCCGGAAGGGGATCCAGAATCCAAGGAGGATTCACCAGATGAGACCAAAGGTAAGGGAACCAGGTTTGACGAGGCCAAAACGGGGCATTGAGGATAATCCTGCTCCCCAACCGACTGGCTTTCTGAAGAAACTTCAGCATCAGAGGAAGAGGAGGGTAAGCATAAAGAAGACCGGGAGGCCAAGCATGCACCAGAGCATCTCTCTGGGGTTCCCGGGGGGGGGGGGGGGATGAAAGCGAAGTAGTCGTAACATTTTGTGTTCGAGGGAGAGGCAAAGAGATCGCAACAGGGTTGACCCCATTTGGCGAAGATCCGATTCGCTATCTCGGGATTCAGAGACCACTCATATGGTAACAGGATGGTGCGACTTAGTTTGTCCGCTAGGATGTTGGACCATCCTGGAATGTGCGTTGCTATGAGAAAGCAGTTGGTGGAAATCGCCCATTCCCACACCCTCATGGCCTCTCGACAGAGTGGGTAAGACCTGGTTCCCCCCAGTTTGTTGATGTACCAGACAACCGACATGTTGTCCATCTGAAACGCAATCGTTCCTACAGGAAGAAGGTCCTGAAGTGCTTGCAATGCTAACAGCACTGCCCTCATCTCTAGGACGTTGATATGCAGTGAGGTCTCCATGAGGTCCAACGTGCCTGTCCTGTCCGAACAATGCCCCCCCCCCACCCGAGGCGGGAGGCATCCATGGTCACCGTGGCTAGTGGAGGGGTCATAGCAAAGGGGCGTCCTTGCTGGAGGTCCAGAGATTGGAGCCACCATAGGAGGGCCCTCTTGCAGGCCCTGCTGAGGGGAACGGGATGGCTAAGAGGATAGTGAAGAAAGGACCACTGGACCTGGAGGGTCCATTGTAAGACTGTCATGTTCAAATGTGCCATTGGCAATAGGTTGATCGCTGCCGCCATAGAGCCAAGAGCCCTCAGGACCAATTCCGCCGGGGGAGCTGGAGATTGCAGAATGGCCTGCACGTGTAGCCTCAGGGATACTAGTCGGTCTGTGGTCAAGAAAGCTAGGAGCTTGTTTGTGTCCAATCTGGCCCCTATGAAGTCTATAGCCTGAGTCGGAGTAAGAGACAACTTCTCTATGTTGATAGTGATCCCCAGCCGGGGAGCTAGACGAAGAAAGTAATTTCTGACTGCACAGAGTAGATGCCTTGTCGGGGCGGTCAGGAGCCAGTCGTCCAGGTACGGGAAGACCTGAATTCCCTGGAGCCTCAAGTGGGCCGCTATCACTGCTAACACTTTGGTGAACTCCCTGGGGGCTGTGGTGAGACCAAAGGGGAGGACCCTGAATTGGAAATGACTGGCTCCCAGCCAGAAGCAGAGGAACCTCCTGGATCGCCTGTCCATCAGAATGTGGTAGTACACATCCTTGAGGTCTTTAGAGCACATCCAATCTTTCTCCCGCAAAAGGGGGAGAATGGATTGAAGAGTGACCATGCGGAACTTCTCTTTGGTTACTGACAGGTTCAGGGAAGAGAGGTCGAGGATCGGTCTTAAGTCCCCCGTCTTTTTTGGCACCAAGAAGAACCTGGAGTAAAACCCAGACCCACACTGGTCTGGGAGGACGTGTTGGATGGCTCTTTTTTCCAGGAAATGTTGGATTTCCATTGCTGTGGCCTCCCTCTGATCGGGTGGGACATCGGGGAGGTATCTGGGGCTGCGTGGGTAATGAGAAAAGGGAATTTGGTATCCTCTGGATATGATGCGAAGCACCCAGTGGTCTGTCGTGATGGACTCCCAAGCTGCTGGGTGCTTCGAGAAACGCCCCCCGACTGCCTCCAGAGTGGAGCAGTTGGTCAACCCCTCAGGGGTGTTGCGTGGGTTGGTCCGAGAAGGGTTCTCTGGATCCAAAGTTCCACGGGCCCCCTCTGCCTCTAGGGCGGCATCCACCCTGCCCTCCTCTGCCGCAGAAGGGCTGGGAGTCCAGAGCGGGACGGGACTGTTGTGACTTCTGGAACCACATCTTCTTCTGTCCCTTTTAGTTCTTAGAAAAGGACCTCTAGGGAGCAGAGAAGCAGACTCCGATGGCAGACAACGTCTTCCCGTCCTTTTCGCTCTGGACCAAGGTATCTTGCACGGTTTTGCCGAAGAGGGCAGAACCATCAAAAGGGGCATTAGCGAACAACGCCTTAAAGGGTTCCGCGAAATCACAGTGCCAGAGCCAGGCCTGACGTCTCATAACGAGGCCCGCTCCGCCGGCTCTAGCGGCTCCTTCCGTGGCATGAGACAGAAGCCACATAGAGGTGTTAGATATGTATCGTAGAGTGTCCATCTGGGTGGAGTGCAATTGTTTGTCCTCCGCCGACATGGACTCGGGGGGCGATGCAGCGTACTCTTTGATAAGGTCCCGCAGCAGTCGGAGCACATGTGCCATGTAGTTCAGCGACCTCACAGAGAAGATAGCCGAACTAAACACCCACTTCCCTAGGCAGTCCATTGACCGAGACTCCTTGCTTGGGGGATGAACCGAGGGACTCTCCTGAGCAAGTTCCCTCTTGGTGGCCGCCGCCACCAACATGGCATCTACAGGGGGACCCTTACTCCAGTGGGACTTATCAGAGGGTGTGCTAAGGATCTTGTCCGGGTGCTTGGGGACTGGCTCCACAGTGTCCGGCTCCTTCCACGCCCTGGTAGTGATCAAGTCTACCAGGGGGTCGGCCGGAGGGGACACCCAAGAGGTAGACGGGCCTGCTTCAAACGCCTCCTGGAACACGGATTCGTCCGAGGTAGGCTTTGGGGCAGACCACCCCACCTTTATTCTGAGCATCTCCATGATGTCACCAAATGAGACATCTTCGGGGGGTGATCTTGGGGAGCCTTCCCCTTCCTCCAAATCCGTGTCCTCAGTCAAGGACTCGGGGGAGTCCAGGTGCCTCCTCTTGCACCTTCGCTTGTGAGGAACCTCCTCGGGGAGGCTGTCCGAGGAGGTCTCACCAGCAAGGTCTTGTTCCAATGGAACTACCTGGGACGTCAAAGCAGGCTGTCCCTGGGGCCGGGTGATGGAAGTCGGGCCCAACTGAGAAGGAGTGCAGGGTGGAGCTGTGGCAAGGGTCAGGGGCCTGGAATCCCTTGACAGGACCCTCTCCACCATGTCGAATGCCGAGGGAGAGCTGCTCTCTCTGGGATCTGAAAGCAGACTCTCCCTCGGATCCAACGGACGGATCGGGGCTGGCGCCGAAGAGATCGGATCCGATGGACCAGCATGCTCTGACCCGGATGGAGCCGAAGGCATACCGATACCGCCGGATCCGAAGCTCAGCCCTCAGCTCCGAGAGCTCGGATCCAAAGAAAATGGACCCGACAGACTCGAGGGAAGTGTCGGCACCGAAGTACCCGAGACTATCGGCGCCGACACACCCCCGGCTCCAAGGCTGCCCGGCTCCGAAGACTCCGAGCTATCGGGGCAAAGAAGGGGGTCGAGCTCCCCCTGGAGGGGGGAGGAGGTAGGAGCACTCCAATCTGCAGTTGGGCCTGGAGGAATCTTCTCATCATCCGGTCCAAATCTGCATCTGTGAGACTTCTAGTAGATCTCGATGAGGCCACCGAGGTGGGGCGGGAGTGTCGCCTCGATGACCTCGAAGGAGATCGGGTCTCCTCCTCCTCAGGACCCGGTGAAAAGCACGGGGACCGGATCCGAGAAGGAGGAGACCCAGAAGACCTGGAGGGAGAAGACCGCTTAGCCAGGGGGGGGCCGAAGCGGAGGCCTCGGCCCACCGCTTGTGGTGCTTCTCCCTCCTCCTTTCTTTCCTGGCCTCCCTCTCCTCCGGGCCTAAGGCGGGAGGTTGAGTCCCGGCTGGGGGGAGGGAAGCAGGAGTGGCAGCCGCCGCAGCCGCAGCTGGAGCCACGGGAGGACCGGAGGTAGAAGCCGAGTCCGGGGGCAGAAGACCCGCCAGAATCAGCTTGGACCTCAAGTCCTTGAGTGCCCTGGGGTTGAACGCTGCACAAATGGTACAACCAGAGGACAGGTGTTCAACCCCAAGGCACAAGACACACTGAGTGTGGCCATCCACTGGGGACAGCTTATGGCCACACTCGGTGCACTTAGAAAACATTACCTTTGGGGCCTCAGACATACTTATAGAAAGTAACTCACACACACTAGGCCCCAAACACACACACACAACCCTGACGGAACCATGGGGGAGGTTAAATAGAAATAAAAAAAATTTAAACTAAGAGCTATTAGACAGAAAAAGGGAGCTAAACACACTCTCACACCAAAGGTTAAAGAAAATTGGTATAAAAGTTAAATTTTTCTCACAAAGAGAACAAAAACGCCTGGAAACTCTGGATCAAGCTGCTGAACTAAACCGCGGCAAACTAGGGTTGGCAGGGGATTATGGGTAGGGGAGGAGCTTGGAGCTCAGATCTAAAGCTGCTGAAAACTGCCAGCTCAGATCCGAGGTCGGATCCGATTCCCAAAGGTTGCTGCACAAATGAAGTTAACTACTTCAGATCTATTTTTTGATAAAAACTCCAGAGCGCAAAAACTTTTGGCACAATGACTTAAGCAACAGAAAGTAAAAATGATTGTCACCAAATTTTGGGAGCCTATAACAAGAAAAATAACCAGAGATTCTGTAGAGGTATTAGAGATATTTTGGAAATTTTATGAAAATTTGTATAAAGTAGAGAAATGTGGAAATAAAGAAAGAGCACAAATAAAAATATTTATGGTGGACTTAATTTTGACAAAGTTAGAGGTAAATAAACCATCAACAACCATCATTTATGACAGAAGGAGGAGATGAGATGAAACCAGTGATGTTTAATGAATCATCGAGGAAAGTCTCCAGGAACAGATGGTATTCTTGTGGAAGTATGGAAATTAGGAGGGAAGAAAGTGATAAAAATTTAAAGATTTTATTTAAAAAGAATTATGTACTCACCATAACATTCCATCTGTGCTGTCCATTTTCATTCTTCCTCAACTTATGGGTTCAGATCCAAACTTTGGATCCAGATCGGCTGCTTCTATACCTTAAAATCTGAGACTTGAGCTCCTCCCTTACCCATAATGCCCCTGCCTACAAATTACCTCAGATTGGGTTTGTTGCAGCTGAATATGCATAAGACATATATGTATGTAAAAAAATTATCATAAGATAGGAAGAAGATAAAATCAGGAGCTCAAAAGGAACAGTGGTTCTTGAAACACCTCTGTAAATCTTCCCAGAAAGAAAAGAGGGAAGGAGGAGGAAATGTTGAGGAAGAATGAAAATGGACAACACAGATGGAACGTTATGGTGAATACATAATTTCTTTATCTGATGTTGTCATTTTCATTCATTCCTTAACCTGTGGGACAGAATCCCCAGCTACATATCTCTTGGGTGGCCTTCATGAAAGGATATTCCAGAGCATCACAGAACCAAAGGATGCTTTATTTCTGGATACAATATCCAACTTGTAATGTGTAACAAAAGTATGAGTATTTGACCAGGAGCTGGCTGCACAAATATCATCAGTAGATACTATCGACCAAAAAGTTTCTGAGGTGGAGACTGACCTAGTAGAATGGGCTTTCACATGTCCAGGAGGTGTGACACCCTTTGCAGAATGAACAAAAGAAATGCAATCTGTAATCCATTTAACTAAGGATCCTTTGGATGGTTTCCCCAATTTTGCCTCTGAAAAGGAAACAAATAACTGATCATATTTTCTGAATGCCTTTGTTCTGTCCAAATAAAAACGTAACTATCTATATACATCCAACAGGTGCAGGTATATTCACCCTTATTTTCGAAATTAGGAAAAAATACAGGGAGACTGACTGATATTGTTCTCAGAGGCAACTTTAGGTAAAAAGGAAGGATTTGTATATAGGGTGACTCTGTCTTTATGAAAAATCAAATATGGTGGCTTGGAAGAGAATGCTTGCAATTCTGAAATTCTCCTAGCCGAGGTTATAGCCACCAAGAATAAGGTCTCCCATGCTAAGAATTTGAGATCTACTTTGGCAGAAGGTTGGAAAGAAGATTGGACTAGAGCATGTAAGACCATAGTGAGATCCCATGGAGGAGTGGGGTCTTTAAGCGAAGGCCTAAGCAAGAAGGTACCTCTTAGGAAGGCCTTACACAACTTGGATAACACCAAAAAAGAGAAGCAAGGAAGTCAAGAACTGCTGTAATGGGGGGTGGGGGAGGTAAAAGGATTCATATCTTTTTGGCAAACTGAAACGGAGAATCTTTTCCACTTACTCCTGTAAATCTTTCTGGTGGAAGCTTTATGTGAACATACCAGAATTTCTTTAACTGGAGTGAAATGCCTGGAAAGTTTAGCCATCATTGGAACTGGAGAAAACATGAGGTCAATTTGTAGCCTGTCAAATCTGGGTGAGTTTGCCCTGAAGGATGAGAAAGGAAGTCTGGACTTGGGTCCAGTGTCCAGGGAGGATGTATCAGGTGATACAAAAGAAAGGGGAACCAGACCTATCCAGACCAGAAGGGTGTAATGAGGATCACTTTGCTCTGCAACCTCTGCACTTTCTGGAGAAATTTGGATATGAGAGGTAAAGTGGGATAAGCATAAAACAGACGGGAGGGCCAAACATGGACTAGAGCATCTCTCGGTTACTGCCCCTCAGGAAGGATCAGGGCAAAGAATCTGCTGCATTTGTTGTTGAAAGGGGATACAAAGAGATCACAGCAAGGCTGACCCAGTTAATG
This sequence comes from Protopterus annectens, assembly GCF_019279795.1. Taxonomy (NCBI): domain Eukaryota; kingdom Metazoa; phylum Chordata; order Ceratodontiformes; family Protopteridae; genus Protopterus; species Protopterus annectens. The sequence goes on from NC_056739.1 coordinate 1,225,403,749, forward strand.
AAGATCATGTTTGCCACAGACTGGTACAGAGACCACTCATGAGGCATCAGAAGAGTTCTACTGAGCTTGTCCGCTAGAATGTTGGATTTCCCTGGAATGTGCATTGCTACTAGTAATCAGTTGGAGGAGATTTCCATTGCCAAGCTCTCACTGCTTCTCAACAGAGGGGGTACAATCTGGTTCCCCCTTGTTTGTTGATGTACCAGACTATGGACATGTTGTCTGTTTGAACTGCAATTGTCCCTAGAGGAAGAAAGCTCTATAGTCCTGCAATGCTAGCACCACTGCTCTCATCTCTAAGACATTTATAAACAGGTTGATCTCCTGTATCAACCACATGCCTTGAAAAACTCACCCTATGTATTACCCCCCACCCTAACTGGGATGTGTCTGTGGTCAACGTGGCGATGGGGGGGGAGAAAGAATAAATGGATGTCCTTCTTTGACATCCTTTTAGTAAAGCCACCATGACAGAGAGTCTTTGCACAACTGAGGTATCTTGGTGGGATGATTCAGAGGATAGCTGTGCAGAGATTATTGTATTGCTAGAGTCCATTGAGGAATCTCATGTGTAGACGAGCTTTAGGAAAAAACATTATGGTGGCATCCATTGAACCTAGTGCTTTGAGAACTAATTGTGCAGGTGGTGAAGAGATGGCTAGGATTTGCCTGATTTGTAATCTCAAAGACAGAATTCCATTTGAAGGTAAAGGGGCTAAGCAATTGAGTGCATCTAGATGGACTCCTATAAAGTCTATCACTTGAACTGGTTGTAATTGATACTTTTAGGGATTTATTGTGATCATTAGTGTATTTGCTAGGTGAAGTAGATAATCCCTGGCTTGGAAGAGTAGATGCTTGGTTGGTGTGGTTAGGATCCAGTTGTCTAGGTAAGGAAACACTCTGATTCCCTGCAGTCTCAGGTGAACCACTACTACTGCCATGCATCTGGTGAACAGCCTGGGGACTGTGGTGAAACCAAAGGGCAGAGCTCTGAATTGATAATGACTGGCTCCCAGCTGAAAGCACAGAAAACTTTGAGAGCGCCTGTTCATTTTGATGTGACAATATGCATCTTGAAGAGCAATTGAGCATATCCAGTCATCCTTTTGAAGGAGAGGTAGAATAGACTGTACTATGACCATCCAAAATTTTGAGGTCTTTGCAGACTTGTTTAGAAAGATTAGATCCAGCACTGGTCTCAGGTCCCCTGTCTTTTTGGCACTAAAAAGAAACTTGAATAGATTACAGATCCTGTTTGGTCTGAGGGGACCTTCTGGATTACTCTTTTCTCTAGCAGCTTTGAGATTTCTTGTGCGGCTGTGTCCCTCTCATTGGGTGGAACATTGGGGAGATTTTTCTTTGGAATGAGAGTTTTGAAAAAGAGAATGTAATGCCCTCTGGATATGATCCTTTGCACCCAATGGTCATTTGTAATGGTTAGCCAAGCATTTTGGTGCAAAGATAGGCACCTCCAACTGCTTCCAGAGAGTGACAGTCGGGCAACTGCTCAGGAGCACTGAAGGGATCTGTCTGAGAAGGGATCTTGAGCTCTTTGGTTCTGCAGACCTCCTCTGACATGTGGGTGGCATCTACCAATATAGTTATTTCCCCCTGCCTTTAGGGGAGAACTCTCCCTGTGAATCCTGGAAAGGTCCATGTGACTTCTTGAAACACAATTTCTTACCTTCACATTGGTTCCTGGAAAATGGTCTTTGTGGGGTAGAGAATTTGATTCGAATGGCAGATACAGTTTTCCCGTCTTTTTCACATCAGGAGAGGGTATCTTTTATAGTTGGTCCAAAGACAGATGATCCATCAAAATGAGCACTGATGAATGATGCCTTGCAAGATTCTGCAAAATCACAAATTTGCATCCAGGCATGTCTCCTTATGGCAATGCCTGAACCAATGGCCCTTAAGGAACCCTTAGCAGCATGTGAGATTAACCTCATGGATGTGTTCAAGATGGATTGTAGAGTGGCCATTCTTGAGGAAAAGGTTTTCTGTTCCTTTTGAGACATGGACCCTGGGGCAGTGTTGGAGAATTCCTTTCTTAAGTCCCTCTACAACCTGGTAAAGTGGGCCAGATAATTCAATGATCACAGTGCAAAGGTCACTGATGCATATACCTGCTTCCCAAACCTGTTCAATGACCTAGACTCTCTGTTAGGGTGATGGACAATGAAGCGCTGTTCAGCCACCTCCTTCTTCCTGGCTGTTGCAACAACCATGGCATCTACAGGGATACCTTTTGTTCAGTGTTGCTTATCTGAAAGGGAACTGAGGATTTTGTCAACTCTTTTTGGTATGAGCTACATTTTGTTTAGCTCCTTCCATGCCCTGTGGGAGACAAGGTCTACAAGGTCATCCACAAGAGGGGTCACCCAAGATGTAGATGGGCCAGACATGAAGACAAGAACACAGATTCCTCTGAGGAAGGGTTTTGGGTAGATCAACCACCTCTTTGGCATAGGATTTCAAAGGATGTCTCCAAAGGAGACATCAACAGTCAGAGATCCTAGGCACCCTTCTCCTTCATCAAAGTCTGTGTTTTCTGTTAAAGATTCCTGAGAGGAATCTAAGTGACTCCTCTTACACAGTTTCTTTTGAGGAACCTCTCAGTGGGATGCTCCAGGGAGGTGTCAGAAGAGAGGGGGAGCTCAGCCAGGAGAGATGCTCGGAAGTTCATAGGGTCTGACTGTCCCTGAGGTGAAGGATGAGAAGGCTCAGGTGCAGAAGTCAGAATAGGAGTAGGAGTAGAATCCGAAGGAAGTAGAGCCAAATTAATTCTCAGTTGGGAGAACACCCTCTCCACCACTTCAAATGTAGAAGAACAAGGAGATGTCCCAAGCATTCCCTCCAGAACCATAGACCTTGGAGCAGATAGACCTAGACCCTCATGGATCCCATGCCCCAAAGGAGAGCCAGAGCCAAGCTGTCCACCACTGAAGTTCCAAGGGAAAGTGACAGATCCAAACACTTCAAAGCTGAGGACATTACCGAGGTCCTGATGTCATTGCTTTGGATCCGAGATCCATTGTGCTCCAACAGGTTCGGAGCTGACTGGATCAGAGACGTCATCAGAGCTGAGGAGACTCATACAAATTTGACATATTAACTCTAGTAACCACCAGATCTGAAGGCTCTAAAGCAGGAGGTTGGATCGGAGAAGGAGTTATCAAAGAACAAAGGCAAGATGGTGGGTTACTGATCCAGTGGGGCACGGAGCAGGCAAAACTCCCATATGTATCTGCATTCTGAGCAATCTTATCATCATTCTGTCCACCTTCTCTTCAGAAAGACACTGGGAAGATCTAATAGAGGACAAGGTGGAGTGATGTCTGGAAGGTTTCGGAGGGGTCTCTGGGAGAAAGGGAGACCATAAGGTTGGAGACAAGACTTCCAAGGGAGAACTAACAGTCCTGTGTCATGGAGGAGTTAGCAATGTCTGTGTTGGAGCCGAAGGTTTTGGATCTGACAATTGTGGAGCCTTGGCCAGTGGCACAGTAGTAGTCCTTTTTGGAGACTGGAAAGGAGATCATTTTTTGTGCTTCCTGGGGTCCTTTTGCTTCTTAGTGGGGGTTTGAGACCCTGATTCCTTGGAAGATCCAGCTGCAGAAGAAGTCTTTGGGAGAAGACCCTTCAAAATTAGTCTGCTGCGATGATCACTAATGGCTCGGGCACTGAAAGCCACACAAATGTTGCAGTCTATGTCTAAATGGCCGAGACCTAAACAGTACAGTCACTCCTTATTTCTCAGCCATGACGAAAAGGAGAAGCTAGAAATATTATCTAAATAAAAGACTTTTTTTTTTTATAATGACAGAGGCAAAGAAAAGAAGGAGCTACAAACAATGGTAGAGAAGAGTTATACCAGCCAGTATAAAAATGGTAAAGGTAACGGAGAAACCAAAAATAAAAAACAAGATTGATTGGGAGGGTAAGAAAGGGTGATAACAATATATAATGAATAAAAAAGTAAGATTTAGTCTCTTAATATACTCAAAACCCACAAGAAGCTACGAGAGAAGGAAATCCCAACTTGCATGAAGTGGGGCAAACGAGATCTCAGGTGATCTAGAGCACAGGGGCATTATGGGTAAGGCAGGAGCTTGAGAGTCAGATCTTAAGCTATAGAAGTGGTTGAGTTGGATCCGAGGTTTGGATCTGAACCCACAGGTTGAGAAACAAATGAAAATGACAAAATCAGATCATTATTTTTAAAGGATGGAAGCATAAACATCTTGGAAAAAAGCTGTGATGGCTGTATTAACCTTTTATTTTATAACCAGCTAAAGAATGACAAAGGTGTTGCCAAAATGGGGAGGCAAACATGATGATGTTAACTTTGTTACTGAATGCAATATCCTAAAATCGTTGCTGGTGGAAAGAAATTACCCTCCACTTCTACTAGATAGGATCATTACTGAAGTTTCTGAGGCCAGGGCATCTAAATTTCCCCCCATTATTTCTAAGGGCTTTACACCTAGAAGACACACAGAATTTGTAGCGCCTTCCCCGTCCGTTACAAATTCCTTGCTTGGTACTGTTCCTTCAGATCCTAATAATATTCCCTCATCCAATTTAGTATCTCCCTCTCCTGAGACCCATGTACAAGACTGGTCAGTTGCTTTTCCTATCCCTATTTGTAGGGATGCTGTTCCCATTAGGAATATTATTCTCAATAACTGGGATATTTTGACAAATAGTCAAGAGGTGTCTAATAAATTAGGAATGACTCCATTTTTTTTACACAAGATCCAAGTCTCTTAGAACAGCTTTTGATAACAGAGACTCTCACTTTATTTTAGATGCTTCCACTTCTTCACACAATACAGTTGGCATGTTTCCTTGTGGCACTTGTGTCACTTGTCCATACATTTTCAAGGGCAGTGCTTATGTCTTTAAACACAATAATTTCAGAATCCAGTTTCATAGTCAATTAGATTGCAAATCTATGAATGTTATTTATGCAGCAGTGTGTAATTCTTGTCCTGCGTTCTATATTGGCAAAACCTCTAGAATGTTTTCTGCTAGAATAAAAGAACATTTGGCAGCAATTAGAAGGCATGATTCCAAAAATGCCCTTGCTAAGCATAGTTTATTATGTGATAATTTTGCCAATTTCACTTTTCTTATATTACAGAAGATGGATTCCTTCTTTGGTGACATCAATACACTACTTGAAGTAAAAGAATTAAGTTGGCAGCTTAGATTCAATTCAGATGCACCACCTCGTTTGAATGAAAGCCTAAATATTAAATGTGTTCTCAGGTGGCAACGCTAAAGTTTCCCCTCTTACCCAGACACTGTCTTATTATTGAGAGTCTGCATTTTATAATGTTTTTCAAAAAAGGTCCTTCAAAATATGTTCTTAGATAATATATTTAATTTTTCTTAGTTATTTAACTTTTATGTTTAAGCATATATTAACATTTGTTTTTGCTTCACTAGTTGTACTGCTACAGCACTTGTTTATGTAGACCCTGCTCACCCTTGGAATGTAGTATAATTTCCAGATTTTTATTGGCTCTGAGATTTACATTATTTATTTTCTGTCTGGTTTCAGTAGTCTACTCTTTTTTGGTAACACCCACTAGGGTATATATACTGTGGTTTTCATCTTACTGTTGTTTGATAAAGTTCTTGATACTATTAAAAGGATGAAAGCTTAGCTACTGGATCCTTCGTCGTTCTTTTATATTAAGAAGTGTTTTAGTCATTTGTATTCCTGATCGTCTTAGCTCTGAGGACAGTTTTTAGTGCTATTAATAGAACAATGACGATTCAGAAGAAAGCAGAATGTAAGAAAATACTGATGTTAGTAAGTCTTCACATTGAGAAAGCATTAGATAGAGTAAGCTGGGATTTTATGAGTAGGGCAATAGAAGCATTTTCATTCCCTGATACAATAATAAGGCTAATTAGGAGGGTGCATGAAGGAACAGTGCTAAGAATTAAAGTGGGAGGGTTCCTCTATGATAACTTGTGTTTAAATAGAGGAACCAGAGGTGTCCTCTTTCCTCTTTGTTATTTGATTTATATTTAGAGCTATTGGTACAGGAAATAAGGGATTCAGAAATGGAATGGTAATACTGGTATGGTAATCAAAAAAAGTTAGATTTATTTGCAAATTATATTATTTTGTACCTGATAAATCTAGAAAAAGACATCTTGGTGTTGTGGAACATTTTAAGACAGTCTGAAGTCTTTTCAGGATATAAAATTAATGAAGGTAAAACAAAGGCTATAACCATAAATTAGATACCCACAAATGAATTTGTTCAACTATACCCAGATTTATAGGGATATGATAAGATGAAGTATCTAAAAGTATGGATTAAAATGACTTCTGTTATGGTAGCTAAGGCTATATGGGAAGATACTAAACAAATGATAATACAAAAACTGAGAAACTAAGTTCTTGTTTATTGATATGGATAGTACAGGGGTCTGCAACCTTCACTATCAAAAGAGCCAAATAAAATTCATCAGGAGCCACAAAACCTATTTGATCCCTAAAATGAAGATAACACAGCGTATACAGTTTTATATACAGTTATTGTACTAAATATAAAAGAACTAAGTTTATAAGAGCAATATTTAAAATCCGTCTCTATTTTTGTTCCTTTGTTAGGATTGCTCGATCGCTGTGTGTGTGTGTGTGTGCGTCATATCTCTCGACCTCTTAGAACAAGAAATCTGGATAAAGCCATAAATAATGGGGCACAGAGGCCCAAAAATATGGACACTTTTTAAATATCGCTCTTACAAACTTAGAAAGTTGATAGAATAACAGATTTTACATTAGGATGAATTTTCTGAAGGGAATGAAGTCTGAAACTTAAATGTCTGTATTTTTCTGACTTCAGCCCTCAATGATTTCCCAGAAAACCACATTTTTATAAGAAATAGACCAAAAATATGAAGCAAAAGTCAGGACATTCTTCGAAAATCTGCACAGATGAAAGGTAACTGTGTGTGTGTGGAAAATGCATGTTAACAGAAACTATGTTATTCTAGCATGTTTCTAAGTTTATAACAGCAATATTTAAAGTCAATCCCTATTTTTGTTCCCCTTTATTTGTGGCTCTGTCCAGATTTCTTGTGATAAGACAGAGGTATGAGGGGTACAGAAACCTTTCAGGAGATGCTGCTGCCAGGGGATCGCTCAATTGCTCTCAGTGTGTGTGTAGAACACATGGCAACAGAAATTGTGTTATTCTTGCAAGTTTGTAAGTTTATAAAAGCAATATTTAAAGTCCATTGCTCGATCACTCTATGTGTGTGTGTGTGTGTGTGTGTGTGTGTGTGTGTGTGTGTGTGTGTGTGTGTCGTGCAGTAGAGTGGCCATTATTTTCCAAAGCTACAGGGAGCCACTGCAGAGGGGTGGAAAAGCCACATGCGGCTCCAGAGCCACGGGTTGCAGACCCTGGGATAATAAGATACAAGCACTGAAAATGTTTTTAGTCCCTTTACTTAGTTTTATATAAGGGTCCACTATATTTTTATCAACCAGAGGAGAAGTTGTGGACAATAATTAATAAAGAGTTGAAGGAATTTATCAGGTATTGGAACAGGTCAAAAGTTAAGTGGGATAAGTTGATCCTTGCATTAGAATTAGGATGTTTACCATTATCTTATTTTCAGGGATATTTTAGAGCTACACAGGAATGGCTTATATACATAACACAAACAGAAGGTTGCAATTCAAAATGGAAAGGAATGATGAAGAAGCAGGGGGGAGTTCAAGAAATAAAGAAAGAATCAGATCTTGGATGCAGATCCTTAAACAGAATAAAAACAAAAAAGCAAAATATTATATTCATAAAGTAGCAGAAAGTATTCCAAGAACTAAGCCAACATGATAATGAAGAAAGGAAATGTTGCCAATAAGGATGACTGCAAGCAGGGGTACAGAAGACAGGCAAGATGAGGCTATACTTTGCTGGAGAAAACTGACAAAAGAAACCAAGGTATTGGGACCAAATAACTAGAGAGGGAAAGGTATTACAGGGGGATGATGGCAAGATGATGTTTGGACTGCAGGCTAAAAACTGCTTTCCTTACAAGGGATTGATATCAAAGTATAGGCAAAGAGAAAAGGATAGGGGAAACTTAAGTGAAAGATCTGCTCTGGTAGACATTTTAGAACAGACACTGGTGTTGAAAAGTGATAATTAACATGGCATATGAAATATTGCATGACTGTAAGAATCAATCAGAGGAGGTTAGAAGAGATTAGGGAGAGAGACTGGAAAATCAATTAACAAGAGAACAATTGGAGGACATATGTATGGCTTCCAAGTAGATAAAAATCCAGAAGGTTTAGGATGTTTGCTTGGAAGTGTTTGTATATGTATTTGTATACCCCAAGCAGACTTCAAAGAATTTTTCCTCATGGAGATAGCAAATGTTGGAGATGTGATGGGAAGAAACAGATAACTGGAAGTGTATTTTTTGGGAGTGTTATGAGTTAGCAAATTTTAAAAATTCCTTACAGAGTACTCAGTCAGATATATTGGGTGAGAAAATGGCTGTAACTAAAGAAATGATTTTATGAGCTGGGACACAGCAGCTGAATTGTCTAGACATAGTAATGCCTTATTAAGTTTAATTCTGATGGCTGCTAAAAAAAGCAATTACTGGAAAACAGAAATCAAAGCCTAAACCAACTGAATTTGAAGTACTGAATATTATAAAAGAGATAAAATAACCAGAAGACAGAACTTTAGAAGAGGGAAGGTGCAAATTGCATAGAAATCAATGGAAATTGTAGGGACAATACTTGCAGACTAATGTTCAAGAGAAGGAATGATGTCTAACAGAAGGCAGGAATTTGGCAATTTATGTAACGCTGGAATGATAGTTAAAAGGAAAGAAAAGATATGCAATTTATAATGTATGTAAATGTTAATATTGTTTTTCTTTTCTGTTAATGTATGCTTGCCTATGTCAAGTGATAATTTAATAAAGGTGTTAACAATCAAAAAAATAATTAGTGATTCCTCAGGAACCATAAGAAAGTAGCATGGACTGTCATCCTCTCCATCTTGCTAAAGCTGAGTTTCAATTCGCTAATATTAATGCATTTTAGGATATCTATCTGGTAGCCCTATAGGAACAAAAGTTAGGAACTAGCTTCTGAGAGAAGGAGGTGAACAAATATGCCTCATCAGCATAACAGTGGTATGCCAGACCTGTTTCTCAAATGGTTTCTGCAAGTGGGATCCTGTGCACCACAAAATAATAAGGTAGATGACATGTATCACTGTGGAATACAACAGTGCAAATGACATCGCTATGAAGTATCTATCCATGAGGTAGCCTTACAGCAGCACTTCAAAGGTGCAAGGCAATCCATCTCAGGATGGTAGCAGTATTTTCATACTAAGGGTGCAAACAAATGATCAATCTTTCATGATCCCAGTGCCAGAAGCAAACAAGAGATTAAGGAGGGTCAAAATGGATTGAGATTTTTTTATCACAAAGAAGTCATTAACTGCCCTACTGAGGGAGATCTCAGTGCTATAGTGGTTTCAGAAATGAGAATGAAGTAGTGAAGAGAAAAGATCTTAGCTGCTAATACTCTATTTATAACTTTAGCAATAAACAGAAGGCTAGAGACTAGATGGTACTTTTCCAGATTAAGTGTAAAAATACTCAATATAAGGAACAGGCAGCCAGGAAAAATCAATGAGCTGATGACCTCCATGTAAGACAAAAGAAGCCTGGTTAGACCACAATCCATTCTACAGCTGGTTGGATCAATTCTGAAATTCCAGCAGATCTAATAAAATTCAGCCCAACATCATGAAAAAGGTATGCACATAAAAACTACTCTACCAACAGCATGCCATCTACAGAGCTTTGGACCTAATTTGGCTATCTTTACAGGTGAGCAGCTGCCTCAAATTCTGAGTACAAATGCGTTTTTAGTGCACTAGACAGGTTAGACTATATGATATGTCTATTATCTGAAACTGCAGTTAGTTGAATTAGCAACAGTGAAATCTCACTAGACAAGAATATTGCTCTCTACATGTGATACTAATCATAAAGATAATCCAGCCTAAGATTGTCATCATCTAGGTCAATACCACCAACAATAATTCAGCCATTGTCCCAGACTTCTTAGACTTACCTCTCAACCTCTTAGTGCAGAAAATCTGGAAAAAACTCAAATCATGAGGCACAAAGTCCCAAAATAGGGACAGATTTTAAATATTGCTGTTATTAACTTGGAAAGTTGTTAGAATAACAGGTTTTGCATTAACATGCATTTTCTGAAGGATGTGAAGTTTGAAACTCAATTGTGTGTCATTATTTAGTGATATCAATCCACAGTGCTTTTCAAAAAAGCCACAAATATTACGAGAAAGAGACTAAAAATATAAGGCAAAACTCTGGATGTTCAGTTAAAATCTGGACAGTTGAAATGTATGGTCTTAGGTCTTAGAGCAGTTATCATATCAGCCAGTATACAATGGGGTCCAGATGGAGAGATGATAAAATCAGCAAGCAAAGGAGAGTAGTACTGCTGGAAATTAATTCCTCACAAGGTGGAGCCTGTTTTTACAAAATCTCACCAAAACAACACTGATATATAGACTGTATTTTATACAGCATATATCATGGACAAATGTAGGTTAAAAATTAAAAAGAAAGACAGCTGGGTGCACAAGCCACAGGATGAAAAAGTGCCCAATCCTGGTAGGCACACTGGTGCTAGGACTAAAAACAATGACAATGTAGAATCCTCAAGACATGGAAACATTCCTACAATGGGGGTTAAGCCAAGTTCAGGAGGATGGCTTCCCTGGTGTGGAAGGAAGAATTTGTTCACAAAATCATTAAAAACTGACAGGCCAAAAAAGAACCGTGAAGATGTTAGAGAGGACTACTGAGGATAAGAAAGAAATTATGTACTGTTACTATTATGCAATAAACTCAGAATTTCCAAATAGAAGATATTCAAAAAGATTAAGAGAGAAATTAGAGGAAAGAAAAATACTTGTACAAGAAAAACTGTCAAAAGCTTCAAATGTAAATTTGCATTCATTAATACAACAGATTCATGAAAAACATTATATAGATCAAGAAGCCTTGGGCCATTTGGAAAGAAAAGCCATTGAAGAAGTGAAAAAAATATAAAGAACAAAACCTAGAGATTTTGAAAGGTCTAAAAAAGAAACATGGACATGGGAAAGAAAGAGAGATCTGGTATAGTGTAATATTTATACAAAGGAAAAAGCAAAACTAATCAATACAAAAAAATCAGCTCAAAAGATATTTGAAGAGAAATACAGGCAAAGGCACCCAGATATGGAAAATTTTACAATACAAAAAATAAGATCACAAAGGAGGAATGTAGAACAGAAGATTAGTAAAGCAGATGTTAAACAAACAGAAGTTATGAAATACCTGTGAAGTGAAGGATCAAGTACAACTGTAACACAGGTTATGTCACAGCATTATGGAACAATGAGTCCCCAAAGTAAGGTTCATAGGTTCAGAGAAGATTACTAGGCTAATGACCCTAGGGCCTTTACAATCCTAGCTGTGTAAAAACCCCGAGTACCCTTAGTGACCATAGTTAGATGGTCGTTGTCAGCAGATCAATTTTGTGATCAGTGCCAACTGCCTCTGTCCATGAGGGATATAGGTGCCACCCTGGGGTGAATTTAGGGTAACCCATCCAGTTGTCAAATTTGTGCTTGAATATGGACATTGAGGAGCTTTACTTCACATGGAGAGGGAGCTTATTCCAGAGGAGTGGCAATCGCTTGGAGATATATCTGTCTGTCCAGCATGTTCTGTTTATGTCACAGGCTAGGTTGAGATGCCTGGAATGAGTTATTTTTGTCCCATTTGGTTTGTAGATGTGCAGCATGTCCATTAGGGCAGGGTCCAAGACTGCTCTGTGGGCCAAGCACAGGTTGCCTCTCCGCAGCCTATATGATACAGAGTGCAGTGACAAGGCTTTCAGTCTTTCCATGTATGTCATGTTTTGGAGACTCTGGATTCTCTTGGTCAGAAACTTCTATGGTCTCACTAGTTGCTGCAGGTGTCTGGCGAGGTACATACAGAAGGAAGCATTGTAATGAATTAGTGGTCTGATAAGGGTCGAGTACAGCTGAGCTATGACCTTCCTGGTCTTGGATGTGATGCAATTATTTATGAGATGTGCAATGTAGAATGCCCTTCTTATCACTACAGACACATAGTGATCGAAGTTTAGATTGCTATCAACCTGTGCTCCCAAGTTTTGCACTACTGAATTTGAGCTTAGAGGGGTGCTATCTATCATAATTAGCAGGGACTACTTCTTTGCCAAAGGGGATGATGAGGCTTTTTTTTGCGTTGTTTGCCACCGATCATTTGTTTGACTCAGCCCTTTCTGTAATATGTTAACATCAATGGGGGTCTCTATGATTGCACCCAGTTTATAGTCATCTGCAAATTTTGTAAGCCACAGGCCATTTACCTTTGCCTGGACTTCAAAGAAATACATTCCAAATAGGAGAGGGCCCAGCACAGATCCCAAAGGTACTCCATTGGTAACTGGTCTACTGGTGGACGTGGACTCCCCAGCTTTGACAGTGTGCATTCTGTCAGTGAGCCAGCTGGATACCCATCTAGTAATGTATGGGTTAATCCACAGATGGGAGACTTTCTCTATGATGCTTGAATGGGGGACTGTGTCAAAGGCCTTAGCTAAATCACGATAGGCAGTTCTGCCCTCATCCAGGGCTTTTGTGACATTCTCAAAGAAATCCACTAAGTTTAATAAGCAAGATCTACCCTTGATGAAACCAAAATGGGTTGGGTCAAGAGTTTGAAGGTCACCTATGTCATTGTGGATAAGGTTGTTTCTTTCCATAGCCTTGCAGATAAGGCTGGTTAAGCTTATGGGTCGGTAGTTCCCAGGGTCAGCTGATGGACCCCCTTTGTGCAAGGGGATTACTGTTACTGTTCTCCACAAAGCCAGTTCTCAGGCTATGGTTAAATAGACTGCCAAGTGGTTCTGCTAGGTCTTGTTTTAGATTGTTTAGGAAGCAGCCTGGAATGTTATCTGGTCCCATAGAGGCCATGTTTTTGGCCTTGCTGAGTGCTTATATTACTTGTTCTTTGGAGATACTTGGTGGGGGACTGGTGTTAGGAATGCTTTGGGGTATATCTGATGGGGACAAAGGGGTGAAGTTATTGCCAAATCTGTCAGCTAGCAGGTTGGCAATTTTCTCACGTTCAGTGTGAGTGATACTGTCCACTATAAGTATGGACACAGCTGTGCATTCCCTTTTAGTTCTAGTCAATCACCCCAAAACTGCAGGTTAGAACAGGAAGAACAATTTGGTTTATAGCTTGAACTTTATTGCCAGATGTTAAGATTGTTTTCAATATTAATTTTAGCCTTCTAAAATATTCCATACTGAGTTCTGTTCTGCTCTTATGTCCTCATTTCTTCATCTGTCCCACAGTGTACATCCTACCAACCTTCTCAGGCACTTCATTTCCATCACATCTAGCTTTCTCATCTATTCTGCCTTTACTACCCAGGTTTCTGTACCATACAGTAGTACTGATCACACCACTGGTTTGTATGCCTTATTTTTCAGCTTCTTTGGCATTCTTCAGTCATACACTACACCTGATACTCTATGCCAGTTGGCTGCAGCCCCTTTGATTGTAGTTTTGACCTCTTCATTCAGACTTTCCTTGTCGTCAACAACTCCTCCCAGATACCCCAAGTTATTAACCTCTTCCATTATCCTACCTTCAACCTCAGTTTCAGCTTCTTTTGATTTCCCCAATTTACTGTCATTACCATTGCCTTTTCTGTAGTTAGTTTCATCCCGTGTGCCTTCAGTTTTGCATTCCATTCCCTTATCCTTAGTTTTTGCTCAGAGCCTGCCTGTAATGCCACATCTTCTGCATACAGCAACTTTGTTGATCTGTCCTCTCTGACCTGTTTGCTAATGTAGTTCATCACCAGTATGAACAGCAGTGGGCTGAATCTTTGTGCACACCCACTTCCAATGGGAATCCCTCTGTGAGACTGAACACTGTTCATACTTAAATCATTGGGTCCTTGTACATAGCCTGTACTAATTCTACCAATGTTTCTGGGACTTTGAACCACCTTAATATTGCCCAAATCAGCTTTTGTGGGACCTTGTCATATGCTTTCTCTAAGTCTAGGAATACCCAGTTGGGCTCTTTCCTCATCTCTAGCCTCTTCTCAACTATCCATCAAACTGCACACATCAGGTCAGCTGTGCTGCATTTTGATCTGAATCTGAAGTGCTCAACTCCCATCTTACTTTCTACTAATCTGCGTATCCATTTATCAATCACCCTCTCCAGAACTTCCAAGCAATGTGACAGGAATTTGATACCTCTGTAATGCCCACAGTTGTGGATGCCCCTTTATCTTGTGCACTGGCATCAATATGCTTATTCTCCAGGCATTTATGATCCTCCTTTCTCTCAACCCTGCTATTAGTACCCTCAGGAGCCATTTCTCCCCGATCTCACTCAGTATCTTTGTCATATCTGCTGTGACTTTGTCTGAGCCTGCTGCTTTCCCTGACTTAATTTTCCTTAGTGTTATTTTTACTTCTTCTAGGGTGGGCTCCTCTTTTTCTCTCATCATAGGCTGTGTCTGGGGCAGTACAGCTTCTGTGAGGTTTTCTTCATTCAGAAGCTGTTGGAAGTACTCCTTCCATCTGCCATTCCTGTGGACTGGTCAGCAGGTTGTTGCTGGCATCCCTTATGAAGTGTGTCTAACTATCTGCTGCTTTGTTGCACTACCCTTCCATCTTTTTTCTTGGATACATAGGATGTCCAGCCTTTTCTGTATCATCATGTCATCCACTTCCAAGCTGTGTCCTGTCAATGAACCTACACTGAGTAGCAATTCTCAGTTCATGTTTGGTAGGTTGATTGGTTTTATGTCCAACTTTCCCATAGGAGAGCTATCCTAAGTAATTCAGGCTTGGCAAATAAACACCAGACAGCCAGTAGCTTATTGACCCAGGGCTGCTGGGCTTTATGGCAGGCACACACTGGCCAGTAGGAGCACATACACCCCTTCCACCATTAGCATGGGTCCCTGGCTTAGGTCAGAGTAGGCCGGGTACTCAACCCATTTATCACTGGCAAATACCCATACCCATTGGGTGACATTAGTCAACATGACCGAATCACCTACAGCCATATTTTTACACCATCAAGTGGCTAGCCCTGCCACGGTGCCCAGTGTTTGATATATGTTCTCCTAGCTTGAGGATACTGCGCACCACAGTAGATCCCCAAAGCAGTTGGTCTATACAATTCTTCCCCCTATAGGGCCATGTAAAGTCTGTGCTGCTGCCCACAGCTCCATTCGTGGCTGAGCTTGAGTATATTTTTTGGTTGTGGGAAGAACTCACAGAGACACAGGTTGAACAGGCAAACTCCAAACAGGCATTGACCAGAGGTCAGGATTGAACTTTGTACCTTGTGCATGTGAGGCAAAGACCTTAACCATTATGCTAACTTGGAGAAATTAAACAAAATACACAAGAAGGAATGAGTAATTCAATATAATCAGTAATGGTGTTTGTGTAGGTCACCACCAGAAGCTCAGCATCATCCACATAACAGTTCAGAAGGGACTGCTGCAACAGATGTCAGTGTAAGTAACACTGTTCAAATCCCTGTAATGGACCATTTTAAAGCTGGGTGTTAACCTGGGGTGGCACACACTGACATGCAACATGTGGCTGTCAGAGCAATAAAGTAGCTGTAAGATGACTTCAGAGGTAACTACATCCAACAGATGTCTAATAGATGTCCTCTAATATGGGTAGCAGAGGTGAAACCATGAAAAAAATATTCATTATCTGAAGAAATTACCTTGCAAGGACAAGGGACTCATCATTCCCCCAGATGTTAATTAACGCCATGCAAAATTTGACAATGTGGATGGCACAATCCTGATAATATATAGAGCTCCTGGATTCAGAAAGAACACACTCCAGATTTCTCATACCATTGCTATTTATTTCATAATTTTTTGCTGCAGAATGTGTTTGGACAAATGAAGTGTTGGTCTTTTTTAGGTTTTGATGTTCTTCTTTCAAGTGTATAGGATTACGACATATGGCTTTTGGGCTCTATGATGCAGAAACACACGCATCATGTCAAGCATCTTCCAGATCTAGTTTATTACAGGCTTACTGAGAAAAAGGAAGAATAAGCTGTAAAGGAAGGCAGATTTTGGAGCCCCTTACATTAGGCTAATCTGAAAAAGTACAGTTGCATTAGGTCCTTTTTACCTGTAACAATAGATGTCCGGATTTCAGATTGCCTCAGTGACATATTGGCTCTTTACCTGCATAAACTTCCACCAGCAGCTTTCCAGAGCTCAGAATCCCCTCTGACTCTGTGTGCTAGGGGATTGGCTAAGGCCCACCCATAGGGGAAGCCTAGCACCGGTCACAAAAGTCAGTTATTGAGGCTCTTAGTGCTAAGTAGGAAGAACAAACCTGAAACCAACCAATTTACAGCCAAAATCACCAACACAAATGACCAAAGCCAACTAACACAATGAGTCTGGCTACAATCAAACTATATATAAAATAAGGAGGACAGTGAGTGGGTGCTGCCAATAAATTTGAACATCTACTATGATAGGTAAGTAGGACTTATGCAAATGTACTATGTTCATGATTCACACTGCCTCAGTGGCATATTGGTAGCTTCCCAAAGCTTACCCTACCTGGAAGAAGGAAGAATAAGGATCCAGGAGCCCCTGGAGAATGGTTTTCACAAAAAAATGCCCCGGAACTTGGGAAAGAATCCAGCTTGTAGTGCTTTGTAAAGGTATGAAAAGAGGACCATATGGCTTCCACTAAAATACTTTGAGTTTTCTCCTTTCCAATATTCCACCAAACAGCATAAAGCTTTTGTGGAATATGCCATAACCTTGCCTGAAGTAGATGGCGTTACAAAAAAATAAATAATAACAACGAAACGACAAAAAAGCAATCATTTGATTAGAGACAGTCAACCCTTCTTATCCCCAGAACAGGACATAAACAACAATTCAGCTTTCCTGAAGGCCTTAGTTCTGTCAAGGTAGTACTCGAATTGCCTATGCAAATCCAAGGTATGCAGAATCTTCTCTCCCTTGCTTTTAGGTTCTGGAAAGAAAACTGGGAGATTGATGGATTTATTCACAGTAAATTCAGAAACATCTGTTGGCATGAAAGAGGGATTACTGTGTAAAAGATCCCTATCCTTTTGGAAAATCAAGTAAGGTTTGCCCACTGTGAGACCTTGCAGCTCAGAGACTCGACTTACAGATGCCAGAGCAATAAACAAAACAGTTTCACAAGTGCCGAATTTGAAATCATCCTAAAAAGCAGGTTCAGAAGGTGATGAGGTTAGTTTTTTAGAACAAAGTTGAGATCCCAAGTAGGAAGAATATGCTTTTGAGGGGGGTCTCAAGTCCAACACTCCTTTCATTAACCATTGGATAACAAAAAAAAGGGACAAAAGAGGAGAAATCATGGGCAAACAAGCTGGATAACCGCAAGATGCACCTTGACAGATGCATAAGATAAACCATTATTGAGTAGCTCACACACACATTTCATAATCAGTAGGATAGACACCATACTGGGCCCTCTGATATCGGTAAAGCACCACCCAGAAAACCTCTTCCACATGTAAACATAAGATTTTCTAGTTGCAGGTTTTCTTCCCTCATTCAGTACCTGCTGCACATCCTCACAGACAAAGTGTCTAAAAAGTATCAAGATGGAATCATCCAGGTGGTCAGTTGCAATTGCTCTAAGTTGGGGTGCACCAGTCACCCTGACACTGTGTGAGCAGAATACCTCTCAACATGAAGACATAAAAAATCTGGACAAAGGCCCATGAAAGGTAGGTACAACTAGCCAAAAATCTGAACGCTGATTAACATAAACTCTACATGCATAATAATGTAACTCCTTCCACTCTAATGGAATTGTGAGACACCAACATTCAAACCCCAGTTGAAAAACAGTAACAATACCACAAAATATAACCAGAACAATAGTGTTTTGTTTATATTAACATTTGAACTTGTATAAAGCTTTGAACTTGTATAAAAGTAAAATATCCTGTTTCCTCTCAGTACTCCATAACTACAGTTTAAGGACAGGTATAAACAGACAGAGGGACAAAGGTAACCTCTGTCACAGCCCTTTAAAAATTGCACTGGAGAGTGAGAGCACCAAATTGCATCTAAGCTTTGTGGATGGATTCATATAGACAACATCAATATGCATCACTTTTAAATCTAAAGGAAGTTCATGATGCACAAGGTAGCTACAGAAAAGTTCATGATGCACAAGGTAGCTACAGAAAAGTCTCATCTGATTCTATTGAGTGTTTTAACCTTATAAAAATGTTATTTATTTATTTTTGTTTGTTTACTGGGAAAGTGCAACTGGGTATTATCCATTTTCAGCAGAGGACCAGGGAGAAAAGCTCCATTTGTTTGCATTGCATTATACTAAGTATAATAAAAATAAGGAAAAAAAACTTATAAAAAAGAGAGTCTACTGACTTTCATTTCGCTGAGACCAAATCACCTAAATTTCACAATACTGACAACTCATTTCACTGAATCTCATTTCACCAACAACTTACAATGCTAAATTTCAAAAGACTAAATGGGAAACCATAGACACACTCACAACACTAATGACTACCTCTTTCCTCTACTTACTTATCCTCTTAACAGAAACCAGACAATATAAAATCAAACTAAGTGGGGGCTACGCCCTCCACACCCCCCAACTATATATATATACTAACTCCAGAATCACACTACAGTGGGGAAAAGGGCATATACATTTTACTTGCTCACAGTACTCTACATGCTGCCACTACTGCTGGGAATGCACAAAACAGCCACCATATTACTTTAGATATTTCCCATACAATGTAAAAATACATACCCACATTTAAAGGCACTACAACACCACTTTTTACATTACTATCAGTATTCTGACACTCAGCACTATAAATTACAGAAATTCTTTCTATCACAAACAAGTGAACAGAAACCCACATCAGGTCTATAGCTTACAATTCATTAAAATGAGATTCAGTCAAATTAATTTTCAGTATTTTGAAAATTTGGTGATTTGGTCTCAGTGAAATGAATTTTAGTGAAATGGGATTTAAGTGATCTGAAGTACAGCCAAAAAAGAGAGTATATAAAAAGAGAAGTCTCATTGATCACCATAAAGATCTGACAACCTGAAACATTTCAAACCACAAACGAGTACCAGCAGCTGTAGAGTCTTCACACTTTTGTTACCAGCAGAAGGTGAGACTCAGACTGCTTACCTTTGACAAAACTAACCTGATTCTTATACATTGGGGAGAAAACAACTTATCCAGCCTTAATTCTAGCATTTTAACCAGACTTTTGGTCTCATGTCAGTAAGAGAGGGAGAGAGACTTACATGGCACCACATTAATGGATCTTTTCCAGGTTTAAGCAATAACATAATAATGGCTTCCTAGATCCACTTTTGAGCTTTGCTTAGACAGATTGGAAAATAATCCAGAGACATCCTAATCAAACTCACAATTACACAAACAGGGAGGGTCGATCAAGGCCCAGAGCATTTTTAGATACAAAAAAACTACTACAAACACAGATGTCTTCACTGAATTGAGCAAGGCCAGAAACTTTGCCTTAGTAGAATATAACCTAAGTGAATGAAATGACTTCAAGTAAGGCTTGAGGTACTTAGCATCTTTCAAATCCCCAGATTAATATATAAATGTGGAAAATATTTAGCAAAGCAAGCTGCAATGTAGCATGGATTACATATTAGTTTGCCCAAACCCTGGTCCCTAATAATGGTGATATCGTTTAAGATGTAAGGATGACAGCTTTTAAGTCAAACGTTTTCTGGGGAACTACACCATCACCATCCCATCATCACTGACAAATTGAATTGTACGGTTGCTGTTTTCAATGAACAGTGTATAGGTTCATAGGTGTGTAGTAGGCTAATGGCTCTGAAGAGGGTCAGCAAGGTATTCTACTTGACATGTATGGGAAGTCTGTTCCATAGCATGGGCAGTCTCTGGGTTATGAACCTGTTCCTCCAGCATGTTCTGTTAATTGTGCTAGAGATTGAAGTCTCTGCAGTGTGTGGTGCGGAGGGATTGGGATTTCTTTAAATGTAGCATTTCTAACAGAGCTGGGTCAGACATAGCTTTGTAAGTCAAGCAGAGATTCCCTCTAAGTAGTCGATATGAGACACAGTAGTTGGAGTTTTTTGAGTCTGTTCATATAGGACAAGTGTTTAAGGCCTAGGACCCTCTTTGTGAGGTACTTTTGAAGCCTCTTTCTTCCTGGATGCAAAATCCTTAGTAATGAGATGTGCCACATAGAAGGACTTTCCGACCACAGTGGCAATGTGGTGATCAAAAGAGAGGTTGCTGTCAACCTGTGTTCCCAGATCTCTTATAATGCCTTCTGTGTTCAGTGGACTACCATCAATGTGGTAATTCATGGGAACCGGGTTTTTCCCAATGGGGATGACGACACATTTTTTGGCATTGAGCTTAAGGCCATGGTTCTGACACCAGTCATTGGTCACAGTGAGGCCATTCTGTAGGATGTCAACATCATTTGGGGAGTTAATAATAGCTCCCAACTTGCAATTGTCTGCAAACTTTGTCAGCCAGAGTCCCTTCATGTTGGCCTGGACTTCAGAGAAGTAGATACAAACAGGAGAGGACCCACGACCGAGCCATGTGGGACTCCACTTGTGACTAATTGGCAGTCTGACTTGGAGTCAGCTACTTTCACACTATGGGTTCTATCTGTGAGCCAGTTTGCATCCCATCTAGTGATATAGGTGTTTATGCCAAGCTTAGAGAGTTTTTCTATGATTCCTGAGTGGGGAATGGTATCAAAAGCCTTGGCCAGATCAAGGTAGGCTGTATGAACCACCTTGCCTTCATCCACAGCTCTGGTGACTGACTCAAAGAAGTCGACCAAGTTGAGCAGGCATGATCTACTCTTCACAAAACCAAACTGTGTGGGATTCAGAGTTTGGAGATTCCCTATATCCTTGTTTATTAGTTCCATAGCTTTGCAGATCAGACTCATCATGCTAATGGGGTGATAGTTCCCAGGGTCTATAGTCGCTCCTCCTTTGTGGAGAAGGATGACTGCAGCAGTGCACCATTTGGCAGGGACAAAGCCTGAGGTGAGGCTGTGATTGAACAGGGTACACAGCTGAGGTGCCAGTTTACTCTGTAGTTCATGTAGAACACAACCAGGGATATTATCAGGTCTCATAGAAGCTGTATTCTTGGCCTTGGACAGTGCTCTTTTAACCTGTGCAGCAGTAATACGGGGTGCCTGTCAATCTACTGGTATTGTGATTGGTCCTTTGAGGGGGACATGGGTAAAGTTAGCACTGAATGTGTCAGCCAGTATACTGGCAATATCTGTTGGTTCAGTATAGGAGGTACCATTGTGCAGTAGCTCAGAGCAAATCTGGGTATTGCCATGGAGATTCTTTACATAACTATAAAAGGCCTTGTGGTTGTCTTTACTATCTGCTGCAATTCTGTTTTCATGCCTAGCTTTAGAGGATTTGATAAGGGATCTCAACTTTTTGTTGAGGCAGATAAGGGTGTTTTTCCAGTCTTGGGACTTCACTTTATTCCGCATCAGTTTCCTCCTTCTGTTGTAGAGTTTGTTTATGGCAGGGGACCACTAGATTGGCTTCCTTTTTTTGGAGGGGAGTGTCTTGGTTCTATTGGGTATGGTAAGATCCATGCATTTGTGTATGTGTTCATACAGTGCTCTGGTGTATGATTCTGCGGTCACGCAACTATTCTCCATTTGCATGGGTGCCATGAAGTTAGCCTCCTCTGTTTTTAGGATCCCAAAGTTAGCTTTGGAGAAGTTTTTCATGGAGGTTACCTTTGCTGGGGGGGGGGAGGGATGTGGATTTCCAAGGTGATTAGTTTTTGGTCGGAGCAAACCAGGGAGGAGATGACTATTGGTGTAGAGCAACAGTTGCCAATGTTAGTAACGACCAGGTCAAGGATGTTGCCACCTCTAGTGGGAGTAAGGAACAAGCTGGTCCAGGGCATTGGAATTAATAAACTCCACGAAACGTTGGGCAAGTGTATTGGTACATGAATAGTTTACCCAGTTAATGGAGGTGTACTTGAAGTCGCCTAGTCAGATAGTGTTAGGTTGGACCCTAATATTCTCCAGCGTGCTTAGGAATGTGAAGTGCGAGTCTTGGGACATGGCTGGGGACCTATAGCAGGCTACGACCTGAATCGCTGTCTTACCCAATGTTAGCTGCATCTGAAGTATCTCTGATGTGTTATGTTGGGCTACCAGTCTAGAGGTTTGTGCATCCTTTATGAATATGGAAACCCCGCCGTCTTTGGAGCTTCGATCCAAGTTCTGGGGCCGAAAGGTGTGGAATGAGTTATAGCCTGGTAGTGCAGGGGTGCTTTATGCTGCCTTGAACCAGGTCTCTGTTACAGCACTAATGTCAATGTTCTCCATTTTAAGGAGTGCCTTGAGCAAGTGCATTTTGAGATTTAGACTTCTAGCGTTGAGCAACATGACCCTCAGATTGCATTTGTTTGTAGCTGTTATGGTGGTGATTTGGTCTTTGGAACACCACCTAAAAAAGGCACTATAGGCATGGCAAGAGACTTGGCCAGTATCCGGAAACCCAGGGGTGACAGATGCAGGCCATCTCTGGCAAAACATCAAGGTCTGTCAATCATGTCATCCCAGGCAGACAGATACTGGATCCCCATAGAGTGACACTAGAAACATAGCCAATTGTTGAAATCAATCATTTCTGCTTGTACTGTGATATCATTCTGTGTGATGGTAGGATGCTGCTCAGGGCTAGGGACATACCTGCCTGGGCTACATAATCTGAGAGATCCTCCATGTCTCTTTTCATGTAGTCCAGGGAGGTATGTCTCAGGTCATTCACACCCACATGTACAATGACACAGTCATATTTGTACCTGTTGTTAAGCGACCTGAGTGCGTACATTATGTGTCGGATCCTGGAACCTGACAGGCAGCTGACTGTTACTTTCTCCTTATTCAGCCTAATGAGTGGGACATCAGTGTGCCTCACAACTGAGTTACCTATGACTAGTGTGTTGGGCATGCTGTTTTGCCTTAGGGGCTTTGGTTGAGTGGCATACGATTTAGGAGAGTTGTGTGTCTTGTGATTAGTGTTGTGTTGTGGTGGTCGAGTGCGTTTCTGCCTTGGAGGTCTCTGCTGCTTGGGTAGATTTTTATTGAGAGCTTCCGCGAAGGTGGGCGTGTGGTTTGTGTTTGTATGTGAAAGCAGTGCAGGTGTGTGTTCCAGAGGGCTATGTGTTCTATGTGGTGTGGTGCAAGTGTTGACCTTCTCCTCTTGACCAGCTATTCCAGTCTTGGCTGGAGAATGCATGGCTTCCAATTTGGATATATAAGTGCATCTCTTGAAAGTCTGAGTGTTGGAAGGTAAGAGGAGAGGGTTGTCGATGTACATGTGGCAGTTGCTACATTGCCTCAGGTTGCCCAAGTTCACCAGATTAATAGGAGAAAGCACAGGGAACTGACCTTTAGACATGCCTGGAGGGTTGGGCATTGATGATAAGTACTAGATCTGTTTCTTTGTAAAACGTTTAGTGCTGGTAGCACTTGTGTGCTACAATAATTGCTACAAGAAGTCTGGTAAAGTGCTAGACTAATAAGCTAGCATAAGTACAAGAGAGAAGAGAACTAGTAGATCTAAGGGAAAATTTGAAGAGCAGACTCTGGAACCACTCAGAAGCTTTCAAACAGTCCTGGATACAGCAAGTCTGTATCTGGACTAGACTAGTTACAGAAAAGGCTGGAAACAAGAACAAATGCGGGCTTTTAATCTGAAAAGTTGAGAGAGATGGAAAAACTGTCCAAACGGCCAATAAACTACAATTTCTGGGCAAGGAACCACTCCTCTTGTGGTAGACAGGCTACCTAGTGCTTACCACTCCCACTGATAAGCTAGAAGGCTTCCCTCCAACACAGAAAGACTTGGGGGGGGGGGGCTCAGAAGCTTACAGTCTTGGACACAGCAAATCTGTGTCTGGACTAGACTAGTTACAGGAAAGGGGGGATACAAGTGCAAATGCGGGTTTTTAAATCAGAAAGTTGAGAGAGATGGAAAAACTGCCCAAACAGCCAATAACTACAATTTCTGGGCCTAGAAATCACTCCTTATGTGGTAGATAGGTTACTTACTGCTTAGCACTCCCACTGATAAGCTTGAAGGCTTCCCTACAATACAGAAAGGCTTGGGGGGCTCAGGAGCTTACAAACGGTCCTGGATACAGCAAATCTGTATCTGGACTAGACTAGTTACAGGAAAGGAGGGAAACAAGTGCAAATGCGGGCTTTTAAATCAGAAAGTTGAGAGAGATGGAAAAACTGCCCAAACAGCCAATAACTACAATTTCTGGGCCGGAAACCACGCCTTATGTGGTAGATAGGTTACCTAGTGCTTACCACTCCCACTGATAAGCTAGAAGGCTTCCCTCAAACACAGAAAGACTTGGGGGCTCAGGAGATCATACTAAAATTTATAGGATGCCAATTCCTTCTACATTTCTGAATCATCTTAAAATATCCACCTAGCCAGATAATACCATTCACATTGTTTGCATGTTATTCTGTGGGTAGTATGGGACGATGCTGCTGTATGTTCACAGCACCTAGTTACACATCCCTTAAGTAACAGCCAGTTTAGATCCAGCAGTTGCAGGCTCCTTCTCATTGAAATTGATGCCCCTCACTGATCATCTCTACCAGAAATAGCTAGTGCAGCCCTCCAAGCCAAATCCTTGTCAATGTGCTGCATGCTTGAGATAGAGTAACACGATGGAGTGGTCAAAAATGCACTTATGAAGAATGTCATTATAAATAAACATGCAGAAAAATCAGGAAGGATAGAAGGGAAATGTAGTCTACTCTGTGAACTGTAAAAGGATGGGCTATTCTCGAACAACACCCTGCCATTTATCAGAATATATATATTGTGCAAAGGGAGCAGCCTATGAACACAGGACCATAATTCCTTTAATTTCTCTTGTATCTTGCCCCAGGAGGCTCTTAACTGGGAGGGAAGAATAGTCTAATTTTGGGTTTAAAACACAGTTCTAGTCCTCACTCCCAAAATAATAAGTAGGGTCCTCTGGACATGTCCCTTGTCTACAACAGATAGAAAAGGGCCACCTTAATTGATTAGGGCTGTCTGTGCACATAACTGAAATAAGCCTACCAAACACCATCAAAAGTCAGTATTAACATAATCGACCTACCCCTCTTGAATCCACTGTTATTTGTCCCTCTCTGACACATTGCACTGTCTTGCACTGACTTAATTTTTATCAGTTTCCATTTCCAATTAACTAAATTAAATTCCCTTATCTCTAAGAAAAAGTAAATTAGTAGATTTCTTCATCCTGTGGGTTTGCAATTATGCACTGAGAGAGAGTGGCGGTCAGAGCCTACTACTGACTTGTTCTATTCCTTACTGCTTCAACCTGCAAAAGTTCCACTGCCACTATTACTTTGCTTTGCCATCTGCAGCTTGCCCTTCCAGATCCAGTATTATGCTAATTTGCTGGAATGGAACCAAGCATACCTTCTCAATACAACAGAAGCAGCTGCATTTCTAGAAATTGTGTTTGCAGCTTCCTAGACACTTTTCAAAGCATGTTTCACAACCTGAGTCACGCTAGAAATAATCTCATTCATGTAACACTTCTTTTCAGCAGGCAAAGGATGCAGCAAAGTCATCTAAACTTGAAACAACAGTGCAAATACATTTTCTCAATAAGATCATAAACTCTGCAAGTATCTGCCACAGCTCCAGATTGCTTCCAGTCAAATACATCTCTAAACCTAGCTAGCATCTATGGAAAGGGGAACATCTGCTTAGGTTTTTGAAGCTGCATTCAAAGAAATTGGATTAGAAGGGGTTAAAGTGTTCACTGTTGTCTGCATCACGATCACTACCAAAATCTGCAGTCATTTGCATTGCAAAGAATCAGATTGGAAGGACTCAAGAGTGTTCACTATTGTCTGCATCGGAACCACCATCAAAATCTACAGCCATAGACCAATCTCATAGGTTCCTGGAAAAATCTCATAGGTTCATAAGTGTATACAAAGCTAATGACCATTGAAGCCTTTATAAGCCTAATGAAACATCACAAATGTACCCCCATGTTTATGTGTCTTAGAGGTTATTTTAATGGCTATATGTAAGTCAGTGCAAGATTTACAGGCTACCTCTGTCAATTAGGACATAGGGCTATGCAAAAGGTCTGTCAGTGTGGGATCTAAGGATGCCTTGCATGGCAGGCATAGATCACCTCTCAACAATGAAGAGATAGGGTTTTGAGATGAACTGCATAGGATTTGCTTTTTACACATTCCAGTTGCTGCATGTGTCTGGTCAGATACATACCAAAGGGGGTACTGTACTCAGTAATGCACCAGATGAAGGTCAAACACAATGGAATGATGACTTTCTTGGAATTAGATGTCATGCCATTACTTATAAGTTGAACAACAGAATGATTTCCTTACTACCTTAGACACATATTAGCCAAAAGCCAGGTTACTATCTACATATGTACCCAAATAACTAGCTACTGGTTCTGTTCTTAGAGGTGTGTTGGTAATTTCCTAGGGTGGCTAACTTCACAAAGGGTATTATGCATTTCCTGAAAATGAGATTTAAGCCATGACTTTGGCACCAGTCATTTTTCTGTTTTAGCCTTTTCAGTAGGATGTTAATATCTTGGGGGGATTCTATGACCACAACTAGTTTACAATCATCTGCAAACTTGATCAGCCAAAGGCCCTTGACATTGGCCTTAACTTCCAAGTAGTTGCCAAAAAGGATTTATCCCAACATGGAGCTGTGAGGGACTCCACTAATGCCTGGCCTCTTTTATGGAGGTGGTCTTCCCTATCCTGAATTCCTGGGTCTTATCTGACAGCCAGCCAGCTTTCTAGCTCATAACAGAGGGGTTTATGCCAATATCCATGAGCTTGTTTACAATTCCAGAGGTGGGCATTGTAGCAAATGCCTTAGCCAAGTCATGATAGGTGGTGGTATGCATCATTTTGCCCTCTTCCATTGGCTTAGTGACCCTCTCAAAGAAGTCCCCCACATTAAATAAGCATGATCTGCTCTTGATGGAACCAAATTGGGTTGGTTCCAGGGTTTCAAGGTTTTCTATGTTCTTATTAATCATTTCCACGATAATTCTTTCCATGGTCTTGCTTATGAGACTAGTCTGACTTATGGGTCCATAGCTGCTGTCTTTTCCTGGCCTGCCCTTGTGTACAGGGAAGACTGCTGCAGTTCTTCATTCCCATAGCACAAAGCCTGTCTGGAGGCTATGGTTAAACAGTTACTCCAGTGGTCCTGAAAGATCATATTTCAGGCTATTTAGAAGGCATCTTGGGATATTACTGAAGCCCATTAATGTGATGTTTTTGGCCTTAGAGAGTGCATCTAGGATCTTCTCACTAGATGCACTCTTTAAGGCCAAAAACACCACATTAGACAGTGCATCTAGGACCTGCTCCCTAGTTATAGGTGGGGGGATCTGTTTGATGGTATTTCTTGGGGGTGGCTGCAGGGATGGAGTAAAATTGGAACTAAATTTGTCTGCTAGCAGATTTGTTACATCTTTTGGCTCCATATAACTGGCTGAACTACAAGCAGTTCTGCACAGTACTGTGAGCTGCCTTTGAGGTTTTGAACATAAATAAAGCCTTGTGGTTGTCCTTTGCCTGGTATGCCTATCTTTACCTCAAATTTAGCTTTGGTAGACTTAATTTACCCCCGTAGTTGATTGTTTACATTGATGAGAGTGTTTTTATCATGCTAGGCATAGCACTTTCTAATCTTGGCTATGACTTTTTTTCCCTTTTGCAGTACAACTCGTTTATGTTTGGATTCCACCAAGGTGGTTTCTCTTTTGAGTTAGTTCTGGGTTTATCTATAGTGGGCACAGCTGTCACTATGAATTTATTGACATAATTATACAGGGTTTCTGGAAATAATTCCACACAGGCAGCTGTATTCTTAGTGTTGGTGGTAAGGGCCTGAAAATTTTAAAGGTTATCACTTACTAGTAGGTAGCTTGCCTTAGAATAGTTCCTAAATATTAAGAGATTAGTTGGGGTCACAGAACTATTTGTTATGAAGGAGACAGTATTGTGGTCTGACCTTAACAGACAGGACACTACATGGGTGTACAGCATTTTCCCATGTTTGCGAGTACCAAGTCAGTTATGTTTTCAACTCTAGTGGGTGCAAGGACTAGCTGGTCCAGTGTATTTGTGTTTACAAAGTCCAGGAATCGTTAGGCTTGAAGCCACCCATAAATATGGTATTGGGTTCAATGGTGAGAGCCTCCAGTAAGGCCAAGTATGAGCTATGGGTTTCATGGGTCACAGAGGCTGACCTACAGCTTGCAATGATATGATATGGGTCTTTGCCTATGGAAATCTAGACAGAGAGAATCTCAAGCACATCGTCCTGTTTAACAGGTCTTGAAGTGAGTTTACTGCTGATACATATTTTGAGAAGAACTCCACCTTTGGTCCCTGCCTGTGTAGTAGTTCGCCTAAATATGTGGATGGCATTGAAGCCCTGCACTGCCAGGGTGCTCTCTGCAGCTTTAAACCATGTTTCAGTAACTGCACAAATATCCACATTCTCCAGGTAAGGAAAACCTGAAGGGAGTGGAGTTTCTTGTTTAGGCTCCTGTCATTGTGCAGTAATACCTTTTGATTCCTTTGAGTTGGTTTTGCTATTTTGGAAGGTTTGTCAGTTTGGCAATGCCTAAAAAATGCACTGTGGGGGTGGACAATGTTTTAACCAATATTTGAAAGCCTAGACTGGACAGGTGCAGACCATTTCTGGCAAAGCAACATGGTCTGTTGATCATATTCTCCCATGCTGACAAATACTGTACCCCCTTGGAATGACACTATAGACTAAGACAATTACTGAAGTCAATCATTATTTGCTCATACTGTGGCATCATCCTTGATGAAGGTAGAATGCTGCTCAATACCAGCTACATACCAGCCAGGGACACATAGTCCAAGAGCTTCAAAATGTCTCTTTTCATATAATCCAGGTAGTGATGTCTTAGGTCATTTACACCTACATAGACTAGGAGTGAATCATACTGGTACCTGTGGTCTAATGATTTGAGTGCATGGGTGATTTGGCTGATCCTGGCCACTGATAAACAACTGACTGTGATTTTCTTCTTATTCAGCCTAGTAAGCAGAACATCTGTATGTCTTACAATGGAGTCTCTTATGACTAAAATGTTAGGTGGTGTGTTGGCTTGCCTTATGGTCTTTGTAGATGAGGCTCCAAAGAGTGTGGCTGTATGTGTTGTTTTTGGTTTTGTTTTGGTGAAGTGCTTTTGGAGTTGCTAAGCCTTCTTTTTGTAAGACGAATGACTAAGAGTTTTTTGCAGTTTAGGAAGGTTGCTTTGAAGTCCCACAGCATATGTTGGTCTATGTGTTGGATCAGAACTATGTGAGGTGGGAGTAATGCTTGCATTACTGACACTTTGAAGTTATTAACTTGGCATCTGTGTTGTCCATTTTCATTCTTCCTCACTAATTGTTCTACGATCCGATTATCAGATCCGACTTGGCTCCATACGCAAGACTTTGGATCCAAAGCTCCTCCCTCTACTCATAAAGTTCTATTCCATCCCAGCTCCTCAGATTGAGTTTGCTGTCATACTGCCCACTATACTATAGTGAAAGGACAGACATAAGGAACAAGCTGAGGCTCTAACCAGGAACATGAGGGTTCCAATTACATCCAAAGATCCTTCAAAGAGTAACAGGGCCGGGGGTTGGTTGGGATA
This sequence comes from Protopterus annectens, assembly GCF_019279795.1. Classification (NCBI taxonomy): domain Eukaryota; kingdom Metazoa; phylum Chordata; order Ceratodontiformes; family Protopteridae; genus Protopterus; species Protopterus annectens. The sequence continues at coordinate 1,225,433,770 of NC_056739.1, forward strand.
GAAGGTGAGGAAGAATGAAAATGGACAACACATATGCTAAGTTATGGTAAATCTGATGTTGTCCTTTACATTCTTCCTCACTAATGGATCAGAATCCCCAGCTACATAACTCTCGGGAGGTCCTCAAGGAAGGGCATGCCGGAGCACTGTCAAACTGAAGGAAGCTCTGCTTCTGGAGATAATATCTACTTTATAATGTGTTAAACAAGGTGAAAGGAATTGAAAGACCACCAAAAAAAAGAAATAGATACATTTTGGAAAAGTATTGATGAAGATCCTGTGGAACATAACAAAGATGCTGAATAGACAGAAGAAGTAAAAGAAAGAATAAGAAGTTTAAAGGTACAGGATATGAAATGGGATGAAGTAACAGCCAGAAAGATTGAAACGAAGTTAAGGAAAGCCTCTAATTGGAAAAACCCAGGCCCAGATGCAGTACCTAATTTCTGGTTAAAAGTATTAACATATTTGCACGAAGATTTAGCCATGAGTAAGAACTATTTATATGCGCACCCCAAACAGACACCAACCTGGCTAACAAAGGGAAAAACAATGCTCCTACTTAAGAGTGAACCTGCAAGCTACCCTAAAATTATAGACCAATAACTTGCCTTCCAACAATGCTGACAGAGTTTATAGCAATTTAGAAGAAAACTCAATTATGGCAATAGAACAAAAGGGCAATAAAAGAAAGTCATATGGAACAAAGGATCATGTGTTGTTAAATAAATCATAGTGGAGAACTGTAAAAAGGGGAAGAATCTAAGTTTAGCATGGATTGACTATAAAAAAAGCATTTGATAGCATCCCATATTCATGGATAAAAGAGTGCTTAAAAAAATGTGTAAGATACACCCTACACTGATTGATTACATTACAGTGACCATGAAACAGTGGCAGACCACTTTGCAATTAAGCCATGATAAAGGAAAAATTATTATTCCAGGGATAAAAATTCAATGGGAGATATTCCAGGGTGACTCTGTCACTGTTGTTATTCTTTCTTGCCCTTAACCAATTAAGCTGTCTACTTAACAACTTAGGCCATGGCTATAATTTGGCTCCTAGAAAATAACAGGAGTGTAAAGATCTCTCATCTTCTCTTTGCTGATGATTTAAAACTGTATAGCTTATCAGATGAGGAAATGAAAGCACAACTGCAAGTTGTCAAAACTTTTTCAGATGATATAAGAATTTCATTTGGCCTTGATAAATGCAAACGCAACTTTCAAAGCAGGAAAACTGTAGCATCAAGAAAACATCAGTTTGGGACAAGAATGTGATATAAAAGAACTTGAGCAAGAGGGAGTGTATAAATATTTGGGAACTGATGAAGAATCAACAAAACATGAACAAATGCGAATAAAACTTAGTAAGGAATATTTTAGAAGACTTAAAATAATCCTGAAAATAGCACTGACATCTAGAAACAAAATTCAGCTATAAACCGATTTGCTCTTCCTGTCTTAACTTACAGTTTTCAGTGATTGATTGGCCCCAAAACGTGCTGGACAAATTAGACAGGAAAACAAGGAGGATGCTTTATGCTCACCAAATGATTTATAAAAATCAGTGCATACCAAGATTATATATTCTCTGTTCTGAAGGAGGTATGGGCCTCCTTGAAATTGATTACATGCATAGATCTGTAATCATGGGACTGCACACATATCTAGTGATCTCACAAGACCCAAATGTAGTGAAAGTTTTGAAACATGAAGACAATAAATCTAAGATGACTTCCCTGCTTAGTCTAGCAGAAGCATATCAGCATCAAGCAGGAATGGAAATCAAACCAGAAACTGATAAAAAACAGACAGCAACTGAATGTGCCAAAAAACACAGAAAGAAAGGTAAGAAAACTATGGTGAAGGATCAGATGAAAAGGCAAGACATGTGGAAAATGCATAATATAGTTGCAAGTATAGAAAACTTCTGGAAGAACCTCATGTTGATCTGGATCAAATGCAGGAATGGTTAAGGAGAGGTGAATTCAAACCAAGAGATGAAAGGTTAATATTGGCGGTCCAAGATAGTGGGCTATGTTCACGTTAGTTTACAAAATCCATTGAACATGTGGGAGAAACAGGCAAATGTAGGTTTTGTAAAATAGAATTGGAAACAGTCACACACCTCATTGCTGGTTGTGACATACTAAATGCAGAAGGACTGTATACTGAAAGGCATAATAATGTGGCAAGACTGTTGCAATGGGGACTGTGCAAACATTATGGTACTGAAGTGGCTGAAAAACACTGGAAACATGAGCCACAAAGCATCATAGAAAATGATGAAGTCTACATCAAATGGGATAAACCATTACCAACAGTTCAAAAGATAGATGCTAGAAAGTCGGATATAGTGGTCCATGAAAGAAGACACAATTAGCATTTATCAATGAAATCGCCACACCCAGTGACTACAGTGTCTTGCATACAGGGAGGCACAAAGTCATAAAATATCAGGATTTGCAGGCAGAAATGAGAACAATGTGGAAGAAAGATAGCCAGACATTTCCAATAGTAGTAGGAGCTATGAGTTTTATAAAAAAAAATCTACAAACGTATTTAGATATGTTACTAATACATGTAGCGCCATACAAACTGCAGAAGAAGTCATTACTGAGCACATTGCGGGTGCTGCGTAGAGCACTTCTGGCTGACATAAAAGACTGAAACAATATTAATTTCATAAACTTTTATCATACTTTGACTTAGGAATGGGGTCCATTCCCATCATAGTATTAGAAGCCAAAAAGATTTGGAGAAATTATAAGAAAAATTTGGAAAGAAAATTGGTAATTTTATGGACTGGTTAATGTTATTCTCCATGGCCACTTTAGGCAAAAAGGAAGGGCTTGGTTCATAGAGATACCCTATCCTTATGGAAAATAATGTAAGGAGGCCTAGCAGATAATGCCTGGAGGTAAGAAATTATTTTTGCTGAAGTGATAATTATCAGAAAGATTATTTTCCAAGAAAGAAACTTCATGCCATATCCATCATTTCAAAGGGTTTCTGAATTAAACCTTGAAGGACCACCGAGAAATCCCAAGGAGGAGAGGGATCCTTTATAGGAGGTCTAAGGAGAAACATTCCCTTCATTAAAGCTTTACATAATCTGGAAGTTGCCAGAGAAAGGGATTAATTTCCAGTGTGGAAGTTGGATATGGCTGCCTACTGAAGTTTAAAAGTAGAAAACCTAGCCCCTTCCTTAAAAAGATTAGTGAGGAAAAGAAGGATTGCCAAAGTAGGAGTCGAGAAGGGGACAATATTTTCTTTAGAAACCCATATAGAGAATATTTTCCATTTGCTTCTGTAGACTTTCTTGATAGAAATCTACTGGGAGGCCAAGACAATATCACGAACTGGGAAGCAAGCCTGAACCATCTTACTATCACTGGAAGTGGAAAAACAATGCGGTCAATTTGAGGGCATGCAGATTGGGATGTTGAATTTCTGATGGGTCAGATAAAAGATCCTGAGGGGGCTTCAGTATCCATGGAGGATATTTCAAGTGAGACCAGAGGAAGGGGAACCATACTTGTCGAGGCCAAAAGTCGTCAATGAGGATGACTGAGCTCTTCAGCTTGTGTGCTTTCTGTCAAACTTCAGGATAAGTGGAAGACGAGGGTAAGCATAGAGGAGACCGGGGAGCCAAGTGTGAATCAGAGCATCCCTCAGGGACTCCCCTGAGGGGGGATCAGAGTGAAGTACTTGTTGTTGAGGGGAAAGGCAAATAAGTCACAGCAAGGCTGGCCCCTGCGGCTGAAGATCATATTTACTACTCTTTATATAAGGGGTCACTCCTGAGGAATCAGAATGGACCTTCTGAGTCTGTCTGCCAGCCTGCTGGTTTCTCCTGGTATGTGCATTGCAATCAGAAAGCAGTCTGAAGAGATCACCTAGTCCCAGACCCTCATGGCCTCACTGCACAATGGGTAGGACGTGTTCTTCCTTGTTTATTGATGTACCAGACTACTGACATATAGTCTGTGTGTGCTGCAATAGTCCCTAAGGGGAGAACATCCTGAAAGACTTGCAACATCATAAGAATACTCTCACCTCTAGGACATTGATATACAATTTAGTCTCTGAGTAGGGCCACATGCCTTGGACCATCTTTCCATTAAAAGCCCCGACACACCCCAGTTAGGAAGCATCCTTGGTCACTGTGGCTATTGGGGAGGAAGAGAGAATGGCTTGTCCAAAAGCAGGTCATCTGACTGGATCCACCAACAAATATGATGTTTGCAAATTGCAGTGAGTTTTATGGGAACAGACAGAGGCTGGTAAAGAATAGACAACTGTACAGCCAAAGTCCACTGGAGGATTTTCATGAAGAATCTTGCTAGAGGAACTAGAATAATAGCAGTTGACATTGATCCAAGAGATTGCAACACTAGTTTCTCTGGAGGGGACGGAAGAGACAGTAAGTCCCACATCTGATTTAAGGATGTGATGGGATGAAGAAGTAAAGAAGCCACTTGAGTCATAGTATCCAGTTGAGTTCCTATAAATTCCAGAGACTGTACAGGAGTCAGTTTCGATTTGGCAAGATTTATCATAGTGCCCAGGGAAATGGAGATCTGAAGCAAATAATCCTTGGTTTTCAGAAGTTGCTGCTCAGTTGGGTTGGTGAGGAGCCAATCATCGAGATAGGGGAATACCTGGAATCTTTTAAGTCTTAAGTGAACTGCCATGCATTTGGTGGACACCCAGGAGGCTGTGGTGAGCCCAAAGGCCAGTGCTCTGTATTTGGTAGTGATTGGTTCCAGCTGAAAGTGCAGGTGTCTCCTGGAGCGCCTGTCTATTTTGATATGATAGTAAGCATCCTGGAGTCTATGGAGTACATTCAATCATCCTGGTGCAGAAGAGGCAGGATGGATAGAACCATTACCATTTGGAACTGTGACTTCTTTACATACTGATTCAGATTACTTTGATCCAGAATTGGTCTCAGGTCCCCTGTTTTCTTTGGCATTAAGAAGGAAGAAGAGGGAGTAAGTTCCGAATCCTATTTGTTCAGGTGGGAGATCCTGGATGCTTTTGAACCTCCTCAGCTGTGTAGTCCCTCTGACTGGGTGCAACATCAGGAAGTTTTTTCCTTATGACAGGAGGTGGAAGGGAAAATGGAATGTAGCAATCTCTAGATATTATACTTTGCACTCATGCATTGTTTGTAAGATATGTACAGGCATCCAGGTGCAAAGAAATACAACCCACAACTGCCTCCAGAGATGGACAGTGGGGCAGCACTTCAGGAGTGCTGATAGGGCCTATCAGAGAAGGAGCCTCTGAAGCCCTAGTTCTGTGGACCCCCACAGCCTCTAGGCTGACATCTGCCATTGAAACTGCTTCCTCTGCCTCTGGAGGAAGTACCCCCATGCAAGTCTGGAAAATGCCCCTGAGACTTCAACCACAGTTTCTTACCACCTTGCTGGTTCCTGGAGAATGTATGTTGAGGGGTAGAGAACTTGATTCCAATGGCAGACAAGGTCTTTCCCACCTGCTCATTGCTGGTGAGCATATCTTTTACTGATGTTCCAAACAAGAAGGCATTAACAAAAGACATCTTGAAGGGTTCCGCAAAGTCACACAGCCGCATCTAGGCATGTCTCCTAACAGTTATGCCTGAACTGACTGCTCGTAAGGTACCTTCAACTGTATGGAAAATTAGCCTCAATGAGGTATTGGCAATGGATGACAGAGTAGCCAGTTGACGAGAAACCTTCTTAAGGTCTTCTGCAGCCATGGGCTCAGAGAGACAGAGTCTGAAAGTTCCTTGATCAAATCTCTCTGTAAGTGAGTAAAATATGCCAAGTAATTTAATGACCTAAGGGTGAAAGTGGTTGAGGCGTAAATGTGCTTTCCAAACTTGTCCATCACTCTGGACTCCCTGTTCAGTGGATGGAGAGAGGACCTTTGTTCTGCTAACTCCTTCTTAGTGGCTGCTGCCACAGCTATGGCATCAACTGGGACACCTTTGTTCCAGTAAAGTATGTCTGAAGGAGGAACCAAGAATTTATCTGGGCACTTGAGGATGAGCTCAACAGTGTCTGGTTCCTTCCAAGCCCAGTGGGAAACAAGGTCAATAAGTTCATCTGCCGGGGGAGGGGTCACCCAAGATGTAGAAGAACTAGCCTTGAAAGGCTCCAGGAACACCAATTCCTCAGGAGAAGGATTTTGAGAAGACCAGCCACCTTTCTGGTTGAGGATTTCCAGGATGTTCCCAAAGGAGAGAGAGGCTGTCAGGTAGAAATCGAGGGGAAACTTTCCCCTCATCAAAATTGGTGTCCTCCGTGAGACACTCTATAGGGGAATCTATGCACTTCCTCTTGCACATTCTTTTCTGAGGTACCTCTTCCGAGGGGTGCTCAGGACAGGTGTCAGAAGAAAGGGGGATCCCCTATGAGAAACAAGTGAGGAGGCTTCCCTGAGCTGGCTGACCCAGAGGAGAAGTAAACATGGGCTCACAGCATGGACCAGACGAGGGGCGAGGGGATCCCAGACTAAATAGGACGGCTCTCTATGCAAATAGAAAGTTCTTTCTACAATCTGGAAAGCTGATGGACCTGGAGAAACCTTTCTTCTCCTCCTCAGAACCACAGCAGCTGAAGAAGGAGGGTCATGGCAAACCCTGGATCGGAGCCCTCTGGAGAGAATTGGACCCAAGCTGTCCAAGGCCGAGGCACCAAGGGGAAGGGAAGGTTATGACAAAGAAGGACCCGAACCCAACCTCTTGGAACTGGCACAGACCTCTCTAATCCAAGAGCCACCCTGATCCAAAGGTGTAGGAGCAGGGTGGTCAGGGTTACCTTCTTTGTTGAGGAAGGGAGCTTCTTCGGATCTGATGCCAAACCTCTCAGATATCTAGGATCCTGGAACTCCAAAACCACAAGTCAGATTGGAGAAGGAGACAGCAATTGTTGGGCAGGTGTGCTCATGATTCTGGGAGGGGAAGGAGATGGTAGAGCTGGTAGGACCCCCATTTGGATGACAGCCCTAAGAAATCTCCACATCATTCTGTCTATATCGGCCTCAGATAAGCTGCTTGAAGACCTAGATGAAGATGTTGATTCCAGCTTAGAGTGCTTGGTTGGTGTTTGAAATAGTTTGGAGGGTAAAGCCAAAGACACAAGTTTTAGAACAAACTCTGGCGTCTGTTCTCGACTCGTCAGATCCAGTGGGCGGGGATCCAAGACAGAGATGGACTGAAGAGGAGAACTGGTAGTAGGGGCCGAGCCAGTCAGATCTGAGAGTTGTTGTAGATCTGAGGGCTGTCCGAGAGGCCTCAGAACCAAACAAGTCTGATCCGAGACCTTTTGAAATTTTTCAGATAGCTCCAAGGAAGTCTTTGGGGACTTTGGGTGGTGTCTTATAATCATCTCCAAAACCACTGAATCTGGTTTTGAGGGGGTTTGCCCCTGCTGGAAGTAATTGTTTCATGATCAGCTTGTTTCTGTGGTCAGAGAGGACCCTAGGATTAAATGAAGCACACAGTGTGAATGTGTTATCCAGGTGGGTCACTCCCAAACAGTAGGCACACTTCTTGTGGGCATCAGAATTTGGAATCTTATGTTCACAAGAAGTGCACTTCTTAAAACACGCAGATTTTTTCTGATATGGGTTTCTCAGTCATAGTAGGCAAGAAGACAGTAAACCCTGGAAAGAAAAGAAGGGTTTCAACAGTTCTGAATAAACCCTAACACTTGCGAACAGCTGAGGGAGGATAAAGAGTAAAAAGAAGTTTTTAAAGATAGTTTTAAGGAAAACATCACCAGAAATAAAGAAAAATAATTGTCAAAAGACACTCTTACTCTAGAACAATGGATCTTTCGTCTTGCAGCTATAGCAGCACATGAGATCTGGGTAGTTGGGGATGGAATAGAGCATTATGGATATAAGGAGGAGTTCGAGCTTTGGATCCGAAGTCTTATGTATGCAGCAGGGCTGGATCCAAGGATTGGATCCTAGACCCATTAGTGAGGAAAAAAGAAAAGGACAACATCAGATCTTGACTGTTATTTTGAATGCTTTTGTGTGAGAGTCTTGCCTCAAGTGATACTGTTTAATTACATCTCTCATATATTGTATCTGTTTCTTTAAGGATTAGTTGGTTGACAGTGACCATGAGACAATTCCTACATTGTTTCTGGATGCCCATATCTACCAAGCTGGTGGTGGAGAAATTGGAAAAGTGCCTATCCATGGTGTCAGGGCTTTATTAGGTGAACTACAAAGGTCTGATACTGCATGGGTTTGCATCAGGTAGACTTGCGTGTTATGAAGACAGAAACAACAGCTAGACTTTTATGGCAGACTTTGTGTTAAGAAGGCAGGTTTGCCGAAACCAGTCTGATTGTGTGTGTATTTTTGGTGATGCCACATTAAATTACTGGTTTTCTTAGTCATTTGGTGATGGCCTCCTTTTTGAATTGAATTCTGTTGCTTTTTGGCCTTGTACACCTGCCATACTTGCGAGGGCTGCTTTTGGACAGACTTTGTGTTAAATCAGTAGTAAATACCACATAAATTATGAAAAAGGATGAAAATGCAGCCACAGAAGGTAGCCCCATATCTCTAGAGAAGTTATCCCCATAGTCATTGGGAAAAGGTGCACAGTCTCTGAGATTAGCTGAATGTAAAACTGATTTAGCCAAGGAAACCACAGTACCTCTATACATGCTAATAACCTGATTGCCTGAAAGTGTGGTGAAGTTTCTGTTTCTTCTTACTGTGAAATACACTAGTGCACAAAATATCTGGGGACAGAGTATTATGCCTGTCAAGGGGTTCCTTACCCCAGACCTCTCCAGTGCTAAACAGGTTTGTTTCTTCTGTATCTGAACCAGGTACTGGAACAGCACGAAAGGATGTGTCTGACCCCCATACCATAGAGGGCTGAGGGCTCACACCAGAGGATGATGGGGAAAAAGCTAAGCATTCTGTAGGCTGGCTTAAGGCAACAACAAATTCATAAAGCATAGGCTGTGGCATGTTTTTGTTGCTTTTTTATTTTTAAGTGCAACTGGATTTGATGGGGGAAGCTATATAAGGGTCAACAAGTCAGGGGGAAGAAACACCAGCTAAAATAATACACTGACACTATTTAAGGGCTAACTAAGGGCAGCAATAATAGAAAATATATAAACTATATCCCCATACAGCAAATAGGGCTAAACTGCATAAAAATATAGCAGAAGCAGTTTAAATGTGCTAAGCCTTGTTCCACAACCTGCTCAGTATACTTAAAAATACCACACACGACCATAGTTGTTGTTGTTGTCTTTTGTCTTTTCCCGGTTAGGAGTCGCCACAGCGGAACTCCGGTCCACTAATGACTAGCAGTAGATTTTCACGAACGCCGAGGTGCCAGCTCAACATCCAACCTTCAACGAAGGCACGCCCATTTACACATGTCTTTCAAACGCCCACCCAACCACGGGGAGCACATGTAGACTCCACACAGGAGGCACTCCCCGCACTCCAGCCGAAAATCGAATGGGAGAACCCCTTGCTGTGAGGCAACAATGCTACCGCTGCAAGTAAAATTAATTTGTTCAAATAGTGCCAAAAAAATCAAATATATATATTAAACCAAAAACAAACCTTTTAAAACAGTATAATAAGGGTTCACTTAAGAGGGATTCCCTTGTCAGAAATGAAATAAATCTCCACAGAAAATGCAAATAAAGTAATTCACATACAAATTGTGATTTAATGATAAAAACAGCTATCGAGATATTAAATCAGTAGTGGATACCATATAAATGAAGAAAAAAGATGAAAATGCAATATTTTCCTGTCAAAACTCCAAAATGAAGCAGATGAATAGAAACAGCAGATGAAATTTTGGCAGTCCACTGACACCACAGAAGTTCATTTTCCCAGTACCAGTCATTAAACACTTTAGAAAGTCAGTATTAAGGATGCAAATAACACAGTAGTAAGTTAGAATTCCCAACTTCCCAGAGGAATTAGCAGTAGAAAACAAGTATATTCAAATAAAATGTAGTACACATAAATGTACACACACACACACACACACACACACACACACACACACACACACACACACACACACAAACACATATATATGTCAGTTGACTGAGTTTTTAGAAACTCCAAATTCATATTGGCGAGACGATATGATCGAATTTCCAAAAACTGAAATATTAAAAAAAAAGTAAATCTTTTTTTATGTTTTTAAAGGGGGGCAAGCCCCCCTGCATGCCCCATGTGGACAAGCCCCCCACACCCCCTAAAGCCCCTTAAAATTATATATACCAGTTATGAGACCGCACTACATTGAGGAAAACAGTACATTTCCAGATCCTCACTGTAATGCAATCTCCATTCAAAAGCTTCGAGTTATTGGAAATTCGATCATATCTCTCGCTGATATGAATTTCAAGGTTCTGAAAACTCAATCAACTAACAGGGTTCCATATATGTATGTATTTAGGTATATATATATATATATATATATATATATATATATACACACACACACACACACACACACACACACAGACACATAAATATGTGTGTCTGTGTGTATGTGTGTATATATATATATATATATATATATATATATATATATATATATATATATATATATATCACACACACACACACACACACACACACATACATACAGTATGTATATATGAATAAAAAAGAAAGCAAACGAAAGTATATAATAATAAAGTAGAAATGAAATTCCCAAAGGGGTCTTATCTGAGCCTGGAAGCTGTAGTTACCAATGCAGGCTGCAGAGGAAATTTAACTGTGTAATTACTATAGCTGACACTTTAAGACTGAACAAAGTACTTTCTGTGACAGAGGTTTGGTTTTCCCTGATGGGTGGGGCTTAGCCAATCCCTTATAACAAGGAGTTAGAGGAGGGGATTCTGAGCTCTTGAAATCTGCCAGTGCAGGTTTGGGCAGATATAGAAACCAAATATCACCATGGCAGTGTGCATGATGAGTATCAGTAGTTATGTACTTACCATAATGCCGAATTCTTTCATCCAAGTCCATCTGATATGACTGATAAGTCTTTGAGCCACTTGTCAGTTATGAACCAGCCTTTACTAGTGCTCCAGCCTTGAGCTCCTTTAAACTTTTCCCTTCCTTAATTCTCCTATGATGCTACTTCCCTCAGATTTAGTTTAACACCTCAATACTTATCAGTTCTATCTAAGAAGAGGGGGGACTGAAAAAGAGCTTCAAGGCAGTCTTCCAACTCATCAAGAAAAGAATTTAGAAGGGGGACAGTGGGAGGGCTGCCATACTGGATGGACATGAATGAAGAATCTAACATTATGTTAAGTGCATAAAAAGAAGTTATGTCTTACCATAACGTTCCATCTGTATTGTTGATCCTCGTTCAGTTATTACGCATGGGTATGGGTTCCGAGCCCGGAACCGAGCCAGCCATTTTCCAAGCTTGCGTCAGCTTCAAACTCTCGAGCTAAACTCTTACCCACAATCCCCCTCTCCCTGTTACCTCAGATTGAGTTTGCAAGTCAAAGAAGGTAGAGGCAACCTCTGGTCAAATAACCTAAGAGAACCGGATGGTGAGATCCATAGAAACCACAGGAGGGAAAAGGCGGGAGGGTCGTAATGACTGAACGCGGATCAACAATACAGATGGAACGTTATGGTAAGCCATAACTTCTTTATCTGATATTGTTAATCCTCGTTCATTCCTTACGCATGGGACAGAGTCCCCAGCTACCTATATTCCTGGGAGGCTCTCATGGAAGGACATTCCTGAGCACCATAGAACCGAAAGATGCTCTTCCCCTGGAGGCCAAATCCAATTTGTAATGATTGATGAGGGTATGAGGCATAGCCCAAGTTGCAGCTGCACAGATGTCATGTAAAGAAGTTCTGGCATGGAAGGCAGCAGAAGTTGCCACCGACCTTGTTGAATGAGCTTTCATGGTAGTAGGCAATGAGATATTACGTTGTGTATAAATAAAGGTCATACAGTCCTTCAACCATCTAGCTAATGTGACCTTAGCAACAGCAGATCCTAATCTAGGTCCAGAAAAGGCCAAAAATAACTGGTCAGATTTACGAAAGGGTTTAGTCCTGTTTAAGTAAAAACGGATTTGCCTGTATATATCTAGGGTATGTAGGCAATACTCTCCTCTGTTTGAATGATTGGGAAAGAAAACTGGCAATTCAATGGCTTGATTAATGGACATTTCAGAGATCACTTTAGACAGAAATGACGGATTAGTTCTCAGAGACAGTCTATCTCTGAAAAATCAAGTATGGACTCTTGATACATAAAGCTTGAAGTTCAGAAATACATCTGGCAGAAGTAATAGCGACCAAAAACAAGGTTTTCCATGACAAATACTTGAGGTCGCAAGAAGAGGCTGGTTCGAAATGCGACATTGTCAGAGCTTGTAGAGCTAATGATAAATCCCATGGTTGAATAGGTTCTCTAAAAGGTGGCTTCAGATGATTCACACCTTTTATGAAGGTCTTGCAAATTTATGAGACGTAAGAGAGGAATCTTGGACACCCTCATGAAAATTAGAAATTGCAGCCAAATGAACTCTAATGGTAGAGGCCGATAGACCCAATTTAAACAGGTCGGCCAGATAGTCTAGTATTATCGACACTGGTGCTGAAAAGGGGTCTACTTGTTTATCTTTCAGCCAACAGGTAAATCTTTTCCACTTGCTCAGATAAGTAATTCTAGTGGAAGACTTATGAGAAGCAATGAGAATATCATGCACTGGTAAAGAAAGATCATTCTGCCTGGCAATCAAGGGAATTGGAGTAGCCAAGCCGTGAGCTTCAGGCTGTTCAAGTTGGAATGAATCGGGTTCTGTGGGTGTGAGATCAACTCCAGGGTTGGATGGAGAATCCATGGTCGATCTAGTAGGTAACGCCAAAGGAAGGGGAACCAAATCTTTTGAGGCCAATATGGTGCTATGAGGATCACCTTGCTCTTCAACCGACGGGCTTTCTTCAGAAACTGGGGAATGAGGGGAAAAGGTGAAAATGCATAAAGACCACCCGAGGGCCAGTCGTGGACTAGAGCGCCCCTGGGTGACTGTCCCGGAAGGGGAATCAGGGCAAAGTAGTTGCTGCATTTGTAGTTGGTCGGGGATGCAAAGAGGTTGCAGCAAGGACGGCCCCAGCGGTGGAAGATCTCCGCCACTATCAAGGGATTCAGGGACCACTCGTGAGATTGAAGAATGCACCTGCTGAGTCTATCTGCTATCACTCTGGAACTCCCGAGAATGTGCTTTGCTAGAAGAAAATGGTTGGCAGCCATTGCCCATTGCCATATCCTCATGGCCTCTGAACAAATGGGGTAAGATTTGGTTCCACCTTGCTTGTTGACGTACCAGACCACCGCCATGTTGTCTGATTGAATTGCAATTGTCCCAGATGGCAGCAGGGGATGGAATGCTTGCAATGCCAGAAGCACCACCCTCAGCTCTAGAACAGTTATATGCAGATGGGCCTCCAGTTCGGACCAAGTGCCTTGGACTGTCTTTCCCTGACATAGCCCCCCCACCCCATCAGGGAGGCATCCGTGGTCACTGTGGCCTTGGGTTGCTGGGGGGAGAAGGGGAGAGACCATTGTGAGAGATTGTGTGTCATCCACCAATTTAAATCCTGTTTGCACCTCTGGGTTACTCGAATCATGGCTGAAAGAGGATGCTGAAAAGGATACCATTGGGTGAGCAGTAGCCATTTTAGAAACCTCATGTGAAACCTGGCCAGGGGAACAATGGTGATGGAGGCTGTCATGGAACCCAACAGCTGTAGAACCGGGTGAGCCATGGATTTTTCCTTTGAAAGGATTGGAATTAGTTGTTGCTTTATCCTTAGAATTCTGTGCTCTGGAACAGCAGCTCTGCAGTTTTTTTCTGTCCAAGATAACCCCTATGAATTCTGTCGACTGAGGTGAGGTGAGATTGGATTTCTGCCAGTTTATGGTTATGCCCAGCCTTTGAGCAGCGAGGAGAGAGTATGCCAGGGCTTTTTCCAGTAGATGTCTGGTGGGGGCAGAAATGAGCCAGTCATCTAGGTATGGAAACACCTGGAATCCTTGAAGTCGCAAGTGAGCTGTGACAATTGCCATGCACTTTGTGAACGCTCCTGGGGCTGTAGAGAGTCCAAAGGGCAGTACTCTGAACTGGCAGTGACTGGCTCCCGCATGGAAGCGCAGAAATCTTCTTGATGGCTTGTCCACCTTTATGTGGTAGTATACATCTTGAAGATCTATAGAGCACATCCAATCATCTTTTTCCAAAAGCAGGAGGATAGACTGTATTGTGACCATCCAGAATTTTTGTACTCTCACAAACTTGTTCAATACACTGAGATCCAAAATTGGTCTCCAGTCCCCAGTTTTCTTTGGCACCAAAAATAGTCTTGAGTAGAATCCGGTTCCTATCTGGTCTTGAGAAACTATTTGGATGACTCTCTTTCTTAGCAGCTTTATTATCTCTAGTGCTGCTTATTCCCTTTGACTGGGTGGAACATCAGGAAGATTTTTTGAAGGGATGGGACAAAGATCGAAGGGGATATGATAACCTCTAGTTATAATCCTTTGTACCCAGGAATCGGTGGTGATGGTTAGCCAGGCAGAAGGGTACAAGGAGAAACGTCCCCCAACCACCTCTAGAGGAAAGGAGTTGGGCCGCTCTTCAGGAGCGCTGGTAGGATTGACCAGGGAAAGAATCCCTGGAACCCTGGTTATGAGGACCCCCTCTGCCCCGAAAGGAGCGTCTTTCCTGTGAGTTTCCTGCTCTGCCTCTGGGGGAGAACACAGCCCGTGTGTCACGGAAAGGATCCTGAGATTTCTTGAACCATATCTTCCCACTCTTTTGATTTCGGGAAAAAGCACGTTGAGAGGAAGAATAACAGACACCTATAGCAGAAAGGGTCTTACCATCCTGTTCACATCTGGCCAGTGTGCTTTTAACTTTGGGCCCAAACAACAAGGAAGCCTTAATGGGGGCATTAAGAAAAGAAGACTTAAAGGGTTCCGCGAAGTTGCACAAGCGCATCCAGGCATGTCGTCTCAAGACCGCAGCTGAACCTGCTGCTCTAGCTGCTCCTTCTGATGCGTGAGATATTAGTCGCATAGAAGAGTTAGATATAGATTCAATGGTGGCCAGTTGAGAGGCCACTTTGTCACGGACCTCATCAGACACGGCACCAGCCAAGGTTTCAGAGAGCTCAGAAACCAGATCCCTTTGAAGCATGGTAAAATGTGCCATATAATTCAGGGACCTGATAGCAAAGGTCGCTGAAGCAAAGGTATGCTTCCCTATCCTGTCCAGGGCCCGGGACTCTTTGCTAGGCAGATGGACAGTCTGGCTTTCTTCTTCTGCCAGATCCTTTTTTGTTGCAGCCGCCGCCACCAAAGCATCCACAGGAAGACCTTTGGACCAATGGGGATCCGGAGCAGGAGGGGACAAGATCTTATCCGGTCTCCGGGGAATAGCTTTGACGGTATCAGGAGCCTTCCAAGAACGCTGCACGATGAGCCGGACAAGTTCATTGGCAGGTGGAGTAACCCAGAAGGTAAGGGGCGGGGCACAAAAAGCCTACAGGAACACAGATTCCTCAGAGGTTGGATTAGAGGACTGCCAGTCACCTCTCTGTTTCAGGATTTCGAGGATATCACCAAAGGATACCTCAGAGGGTGACCGAGAGGATCCTTCCCCCTCATCAAAATCTGTGTCTTCAGTGAGGGACTCTTCTGTGGAGTCCATGTGCTTCCTCTTACATGAACTTTTCTGGTGGACCTCCTCAACAGGAGAAGCTGGAGAAGACAGCGTAAAAGGGGATTCCTGAGGGAATATGTCCTGCGGCCCTTGCACCCGGTGTCCGCTAGATGCGACTTGTGAAACCAGTGTACCAGAGGAGGACGGAGGTATAGACAGTCCAGTATCACCAGCAGCAGCGAAAGCCTTCTCTATCAGTTGGAAGGCTGGTCCACCCAAAGAGGAGTGTATGTCTAGGACATAGGTCACCCCTCCCCTAAGTGGCTCAGCCTGCCGACCTGGAGTCCCTGGATGGCTGTGGAGCAGCAAGCTATGCGTGGCACACCTGACATCCTGGGTTGTAGCAAAACTTTCCTGCCATGAAGGCAACTGTGGTTCCTTAGTGAGATCCATAAAGGGAACCGCAGAAGGGGAAGACTGTGCTATATCCATAGACTTCAAAGGCAATGATGGAGGAGAATAAGAAGGGGTCTTTGGAGATGGGTGATCACCTCCCAAGGAAGGATAGTTCCTGAGGGGTGGGATACCTCTGGCCAAGAGTACCTGGTCCACAAGACGCAACACATCATGTTCGGAAAGGCTTCTAGTGGACCTCATGGAGACTGAGGGAGAAACAGGCCTGTCCATAGAAGAGGCAGACTCAGTGCCCATCTCATCTGACCACACCGAGGACAACGGTGCTGAGAGAGACTGGACTACTGTTGTCTGCACCGAAGAAGTCATCGGTGCCGAGGTAATTGTCTGCACCGACACAGGGATCGGTGCCGAAGTGGTTGTCGGTGCCGAAGCTGGAACCGACAAAACTGGAGTCAACAATAAAGGCATCGGTTCCAAGGAAGATCTCAGAGCTGACACGGTCAAGGTCTGAGTCAACTGAATGGTCGGTGCCAATATAGTGGTAATGGTCTGAACCGAGGAGCCCCTCGGTGCCGTAAATAGAAGGCTGCAGGAGAAGACGGAGCCGAAATCATTAATGGAGCTGAAGGCCTCGGTGCCGAAGGTCTAGGCACCAAAAGCACTGGGGCTGAGTGAGAGAGTTCCGGAGCCAAAACTTTAGCCTTTTTAGGTTTTGGTTGGCAGGCGTCCCCAGCCAGGGATGAAGGCAAAGATTTAGCCTTAGTAGGAACATCCAAGGTTTTCTTATGGGCTCTAGGAGGGTTTGAGGCCTCCGACCCAGAAATAGCCTCTGAAAAGGGAGATTTTAAAAGTCCCTTCAGTATCAGCTTGTTTTTCCTTTCCAACAAGGTTCTATTAGAAAAGTTCTCACAAATAGTACAGGGTGGGTCAACAGACAAATGGGAAGCTCCCAAACAATAAACACACAAAGAATGTGCATCAGAAGTAGGCAGTTTGTGTCCACAATCAGAACACCGCTTAAACCCCGGACTACCTTTCTTATCTGCCATGACAGCAAATTAATTAATAGAAAAGGTATCAACAATGGTACAAGAGAGTACCCAAAGGTATGAGAGAAAAAGGGAAAAGGATTACCAACGATAGTAAAGAGAGAATACCTCGTGGTCAAAGTGATAAAGAAAAAGCAGAAAACCTGAAGAAATTATGAACGCTAAATGCGATAGGGTAAGAGACAATAAAATATGAACTTTTCTGACAGAAACGTAATCTGTAAAGCTATTAAACAACAATTGATTATACTTAGCTCAAGAGAAGTAGCTTGACATGACCGAATGGCAACGTGGCAAATGAAATCTGGGGTAACAGGGAGAGGGGGATTGTGGGTAAGAGTTTAGCTCGAGAGTTTGAAGCTGACGAGAGCTTGGAAAATGGCCGGCTTGGTTCCGTAAGGAATGAACGAGGATTAACAATATCAGATCTACTGTATCCTATTCATGCTGTCTGTCCAGTCTGACTGATGGGTCAGAGTCCTAATCTATGAAAGACAAAGGTAAAACCATGGTACGGTACTTTAGAGAATAGTGGCTCTGTAGGAAACCCTGGGGCTAGAAATGATGTCCAGTTTATAATATCTGGCAAGAGTATACAATTTAGATTAAGTTGCTGCAGCACAAATTTCATCCACTAAAGTACTTCTGAAAAAGGCTGTGGAAGTAGAGCAGATCTAGTGGAATGAGCTGTAGGTTTGATTGGATGGGATTTATTGTGCATGGTGTAGACAAAGGAAATAAAATCAGACAGCCACTTGGAAAGGGATACTCTGGATACTTTCTTTCCAAGCTTATTTGGAGCGAAGGAAAAAAAATGAAAATCTTTTCTGAACAGTTTAGTTTTTGTATAAAAAATCTTAGCTGACTGTGAAAATCTGGGGTATGGATATATTCGAGATGTTATGGAAAGTGAATCAGTTCCATTATGATTGTTGGATATGGCAGTTTTTGGAACTTAATAGTCAAGTGACAAGAATCTGATTTGAATAAGTGTGAATAAAACTGCAGAATGCCTGGTATAGATGCATTAAAAGGATCCTAGGATGCTATATGATAAGCAATGATCCTTGGCCATCAAAGAAAACTTACCTGAAAAGTGGATGTTTGAACAGATCACTGTTGTATTAAGCTATATGGGACTTGGCCTGCCAAAGCTTGGACAAATGGACAGATTCCAAAGCTTTAGGACACCTGTAATGAATCCTAGCCACTGTACAGCTTGAGGAAAGCAGTATAAAGTCACTGGCTAGGGCGCAAAAACTTCACAGCTTTCTTGCCTGAGAAAAAGGGATGCTAAGCACTACCAGCTAGGTACATGCTTGGAGAAAAAGAGAATACAGTTGAGTAAGTAAATTTATCATAACAGTAGATTTTCAAATTATCACTGCTGCAGTACCCTTAGATATATGCATTGGTTTACTATCAATATTGCGAAAGGCAAAACGATTTCCGTTCGCAATATCAAAGTAAACCATCGAATCCAGAATCTCGACCACTTCACAATGTCAACCGAAATGATCGAGACATTTGAGTCAACATTGTCACCAAAAACATTGTGTGATAGCCGTATAGGAGCTGATGTAAATCAAACTCCTATACGACATATCATGTTTCTGCAGGGGGGCAAGTCCCCCTGCACCCCCATGTGGGAGGCTGCACCCCCCCACCCCCTGCTACTAATATTCCAACTCCGACATCACACTACAGTGGGGATATGGATGAATTTCCAATCCTCACTGTACTGCGATCTCCGTACATATAGTCGAACACACTTATGTGAATGCACTACTGCATTCGCATAAGTTTATTCGACTATCCCATACACTTTTCATTTTGTGCACGACATTCTGATTTTCAGCAGCATACATGCCGACAGAATGTAGTTCGCACAAATGATAATAAACCATATGCATTATATCCTGCATGCTATATAACAGCCAGACAGCTTTCAATGCTTAAGGGCACCTTCCAGACACCCAAGCCATTATCAACTCCAGCAGGGCTGAAGAAAGCCAGTGGTTCAGTTACCAAACCCTTCAGAGCTTTCATGCCAACAGAAGTCAGTGCTAGGAAAATAAATATCAAAGTTTTCATCCTGTCAACAAAAACATGCAAAAATTAGGGGTGATGGAAGGAGGGAATGGCTACTGTAGCAGTGGTCATTCAGCTGTCTACTGTTACACTAAGTTTACTTATATAACTGTATTATGTTAATTCATTTGATCACTGCTGCAGTGACCATAGCTATATGGGTAGACTACTATAACTTATACTGATCAGGAAGAGGAAGTGTGAGGGTCATGGTGCCCCCCTGAGAATGGTCCTAGCAAAGTCAGTTCTAGACCTGGAGAAGGAATCTAATTTCAGATTAGTGTTTTTTGGAGGACTCAAGTACCAATGCAGAAACAGCATGAAGAGTGCTCTGTGGTGAGTTGAAGGAGAAGAGGAGATTAAGATAATTGTGTGGAAATTAAAAGATCATGTAAAATATAGGTATAGATTAACAGATTAGTAAGGGATTGTATTGGATTTTAATGGGACAAGGCCAGGGGAAGGAGGTTTCTGTGAAATGGAAGAGGAAAGAAATGCAATACCGCTATGGTAAAAAGAAGGACAAAGAGAATACGTTAGGGTGTTCAGTCACACGTGGAGGAAAGCAGAAGATGGTCTGGTGAAGAAGATTTGGAAGAGACACAAAAATGGCAAGATGAAACAAACACATAAAGCCAAGCGATGGCTGGATTGTGTGAGAGAAAACCTACAACAGTCAGGCTTGGCTGTCAAAGAAGATAGGAGAGTTACACTGAATCAACAGAGACAGTGACACTTAATGTGACAGCCCGACCCCGTGTAGAAAATGGGAAAAAGGGGGTTGATGATGAAGATGATGTGATAAAACATTAATTAAATAGGAAGACACTTGTGGGGGAGTACAGAGGCTAGAATATACATGAAACAAACGACAGGGGACCAGTCTGGGTTTCCTACAGAATGTTTTTATAAAAGTAGGTTTGGAGGTAATTAATGTGTTACTTGAAGAGTTCAGTGGGTAGGCGTGGTCTCACAATGAGGAAATCATGGTTCTCCTTCCAAAAGGGACAGAAGCAATGGAAGATCTGGGAAATTTCAGACTAATATCTTTGTGTAATGCTGACAGATGTCTGCATATTAATCAACAGCGTAACTTCAGCTCTCCCAGAGTGAAAAAGGAACCTAAGAGATAAGGGCCAGGAACTCTTTCAGATTTAGTAAACTCATTTACTGGCTAGTAAGTACATTGCCTGGATGCCAACAAAGAGAACCTGAAAGAAAATCAAACAGAAAAGGTGATGAGAAAACTATGACTGTGAAGAATCCTGCAGCTTTTCAGCAAAAAAACAGTTCCGCTCCAGCTTTGGTTCAAGACACGGCTTCCAGTAATATAAAGGAAGAAATTCGAATCTGTCCAGAGCTGATTAAAATAAATGAAATATTGAAGGAGTATATCAACTCAAATAACAAAAGGTTGGAAAAAATGGAAGAAACTTTAAACAGATTTTCAGATGAACTGATAAAACTACAAAAATTAGTGGATGAAATGAAAAAAAGGCTGGCTGAATATGAGACTGCTCAAAAAGAGATGTTTCATAAATTGGTAGAATTATAGAACAGAGCTCACATGGAAAACCTGAGATTTTCTGCTCTGCCAGATAAACTGGAAGGAACAGACTATATTAATTTTATGAAGGCACAAATAAGCAGGATTTGTTAATTTAAAGGGCACATCATGTGAATTTCAAGAGGCATGTGCAAGATTCAAGCTGCTGTATCCAGCTGTCTTCATAATACTTTTTTCCTGGAGGATCAAAGTCATTTTTTGATGCAGAACAGGTTAAGAATGAAATACAAAAGTTTGTTCAACAAAAAGTGAGCCATCAAGTAGAAGGTAATTCTCCTTCTCATTCTTCTGACAATAAAGCTCAGATAGACTTTGCCAGTGAAACCTTTCCCAATGTCCCAAAGGAAAATGCTTGAGAGACAGAGAAAAGCACAGGAGTTGACCAGAAGGATTAGGAGTACTTTGGATTTGGACTTGAAACTGTAGTTTTATTGGCCATTTTGGGTCAATTCCAAACTCCATCTTCCTCTCTTAAAACCTGGTTGCCTCATGGTTTTGGCGTCTTTTCAGGCTTGTTGGCTGTTGGTGAAGCACCCACCAAGAGGAGAAAACGCTGAGAGAAGAAAGGAGCCACTTTTGAGATTTTAAGTATTTTTCCTCTGTTTATTTGCTAAGTTTTTCTGCATAGCCGCCTATTTTGAGCATTTTCTGGCTTGTTAAACTTGATTTCTGCATTGGTAACTGTATTTAGAGCACAACCTAGAGCTGTTTACTGAATTTCCTGTTTGCACTTATTTTTAAAATAGTTTTTTCTCAAAACTTGCATTTTATCTGTCTTTGGCCTAGCACTCTTGTGTGGGGTCATTTACTGCACTGTTATAACTTGTTGATACTTGTGAACCTTTGCTATCTCTGAAAAAAACAAAAAAAATCTTGCTTTTTTCCCACTTTTCTGAGATTTAAAAAAGTTCAGTTACAGGCTTGCTGTTCTTGAACTGTTTGTAAGTTTCTTGGATGCCATTTTTTGCTTGGGCTAAAGGGAAGTCTCTCTGTTGATCAGTGACAGTGAAAAACATTGAGCAGCCTGCCTGCCCCTGTGGGAGTGGTTACTGACTTGAAACTGTAGTTTTATTGGCCATTTTGGGTCAATTCCAAACTCCTTCATCTTCCTCTCTTAAAACCTGGTTGCCTCGTGGTTTTGGCGTCTTTTCAGGCTTTTTGGCTGTTGGTGAAGCACCCACCAAGAGGAGAAAACGCTGAGAGAAGAAAGGAGCCACTTTTGAGATTTTAAGTATTTTTCCTCTGTTTATTTGCTAAGTTTTTCTGCATAGCCGCCTATTTTGAGCATTTTCTGGCTTGTTAAACTTGATTTCTGCATTGGTAACTGTATTTAGAGCACAACCTAGAGCTGTTTACTGAATTTCCTGTTTGCACTTATTTTTAAAATCATTTTTTTCTCAAAACTTGCATTTTATCTGTCTTTGGCCTAGCACTCTTGTGTGGGGTCATTTACTGCACTGTTATAACTTGTTGATACTTGTGAACCTTTGCTATCTCTGAAAAAACAAAAAAATCTTGCTTTTTTCCCACTTTTCTGAGATTTAAAAAAGTTCAGTTACAGGCTTGCTGTTCTTGAACTGTTTGTAAGTTTCTTGGATGCCATTTTTTGCTTGGGCTAAAGGGAAGTCTCTCTGTTGATCAGTGACAGTGAAAAACATTGAGCAGCCTGCCTGCCCCTGTGGGAGTGGTTACTGACTTGAAACTGTAGTTTTATTGGCCATTTTGGGTCAATTCCAAACTCCTTCATCTTCCTCTCTTAAAACCCTCTTTTGAGCGGTTTTGCACGTTTTTGTGCGTAGCGCAATAATGGGCAGTGCCGCCTAATTGGGTTTAAACTATTCCTGGCTCCACAAAGTCTGCTCTTCACTTTTTCCCTTAGAACTGCTCTATCTCTCAATTTAAACACCATATTCTCATTCTAAGGCCCTTCACTGGTCCAATTAAGTAATCCTACAAGTTAGCACTATTAAACCATAAGCACTACTTACTCTTATACTCTCTACGATTACCCTGTCCTCTATTGGTCCGTCTTAAATTCAGTTTCCCTATATTACTCTAGCATGTCCAAAGGTCAGTCAATGGTTTCCTCTCCAGTCCAGCTGGTGAATCTGGGAATTTTGAGGCAATGTTACAACTGTCTCATGTACACGGACAACCCTCTCCTCCTCCAAACAGGTTCAAATATATGTGAGAGATGCAACTATTTAGCCAAACTGGAGGCTGAGCTCTCTCATCTCAAAACTGGTGTAGCCAGTCAGGAGGAGAAGGTAACCTCACACAACACAATTCCAGTATCACATAGTCCCACCACATCAGCGAACCAAACACATAAATACACAAAAACATACTCGGAGGCTCTAAATAAAAATCTACCTAAGCAACAGAGACCTCCAAAGCAGACATCCAAGCAAACGCTACCTCAAAACAAAACACGCACAACACATAGCCCACAAAGTCAGTGTGCCAAGCAGCCACAGCCCTTAAGGCTGAATAACACACCTGATACTCTTGTAATAGGTGACTCTATTGTCAGACATACTGACGTCCCGCTCACCAGGCTGAATAAAGAGAAGGTCACGGTGAGCTGCCTGTCGGGTGCTAGGATCCGCCACATAACGCAAGCACTCAGGTCACTCCAAAGCAAATACAAATATGACTCAGTCATTGTACATGCTGGTGTGAATGACCTGAGACGTACCTCCCTGGACTACATGAAAAGAGACATAGAGGAGCTCTCTGATCATGTAGCCCAGGCTGGTATGAACCTGACATTGAGCAGCATCTTACCCTCACCTAGAATGATGCCACAGTACAAAGACAAAATGATCGATTTTAACAATTGGCTAAAATTTTGGTGTCATTCAAAGGGGATCCAGTGTCTGTCAGCCTGGGATGACATGCTTGACAAGCCACGTTGCTTCACTAGGGACGGCTTGCACCTGTCACCACTGGGCTTTTGGATATTGGCAAAGGCTCTTGCCACCCCCATAGTGCCTTTTTTAGGCAAGGCTCAAAAGTCAAACCCACCCCCATAGACAGCACAAGGAACAAGAAACTAAGGGTAATGCTGCTTAATGCCAGAAGTCTTAACCTCAAGATGCACGCACTCGAAGCTCTCCTCAGTATGAAGAACATCGATATCTGTGCAGTAACAGAAACCTGGTTCAAGGCTCCAGAGAACACCCCAGCACTACCAGGCTATACCTCATATCATGCTTTTCGGCCCCAAAACCCGGACCGAACCACAAAAGGAGGGGGAGTTTCCATATTTATCAAGGATATCCACACCTCCAGGTTAGTGGCATTGCACGAAGTATCGGAGACCATCCATGTGCAACTAACAGTGGGCAAGACTGCTTTTCAGTTTATAGCATCCTACAGACCACCCTCTCAAAGTCAGGAATCCCACTCGGCTTTCCTGAAAACATTGGAGAACATGAAGATCTCTCCGAACACCATTATATTGGGTGACTTCAACTACCCAAACATTGACTGGGAGCACTACTCAAGCCCCAGCACCTTAGCCCAAAGGTTCCTGGAAATTATAAACTCAAATGCTATGGAACAACTAGTCACCACTCCCACAAGAGGGGACAACATACTAGACCTGATCATTACCAACATGGGGACTCTATGCTCCACACCAGAAGTATATCCCTCATTGGTAAGATCAGACCATAAATTAATTTCACTGGATGTCCACATCCCGACCCCACCCCCAGCCCAGAAAACCACAGTGAAAAACTTCTCAAAAGCGAACTTCTCACTTCTCAAAACCAAAGTGGAATCCTTCAAGGCCCCAGGGCCAGTGGAAACTACGGCTCAAACTGCAGATTCCTATATAAACGCATTCTACGGACATCTCCAGGAATGCATGGATCATGCTATCCCAAACAAAACCAAGACCCAATCATCCAAAGGCAGGCGTCCAGTCTGGTGGACCCCTGCCATAAATAAACTGTACAACAGAAGGAGGAAGCTACTACATGACAGAGCAAAATCCCTAATAGGGAAGGCATCTCTGATCAGTACTAGCAAAAAATTACGATCCCTCATAAAATCCTCCAAGGCCAGCTTCGAGAGAAAAATTGCACAGGACACCAAAGACAATCATAAGGCTTTTTTCAGTTATGTTAGGAACCTGGGATGCAACTCCCAGACTTGTTCTGAGTTGATTTTAAACGAAAAAAATACACTGAACCCACAGACATCGCCAATATCCTGGCAGACAGGTTCAGTGCAAACTTTTCCACCCCCTCACCCCCAAAAGAGCAAGTATCTATCCCAGTAGAGGGCTGCCTCCCAAACATCTCTGATGCTCAGGTGAAGGCTGCCTTCTGCAAAGCAAAAAACACTGCTTCCATGGGACCAGATGGCATCCCAGGTTGCGTCCTACATGAACTACAAGAGGAACTAATCCCTCAAATAAAACAGCTATACAATTTCAGCCTCACTACAGGATATGTGCCCACAGAATGGCGTACAGCAACAGTGGTCCCACTCCACAAAGGTGGAGCCTCTACGGACCCTGGAAACTATCGCCCCATAGGACTGACTAAACAAAGACATTGGGGACCTACATACACTAGATCCTACCCAGTTCGGCTTTGTCAAGGGCAGATCCTGCCTTTTGAACCTGGTTGACTTCTTTGAAACAGTCACCAAAGCCATAGATGAAGGGAAGGTAGTCCACACAGCCTATCTGAACCTTGCAAAGGCATTTGACACAATACCCAACTCGGGCATCATAGATAAGCTATCCAGCTTAAATATAAACCCCTATGTCACAAGATGGGTCGCAAACTGGCTCAAAGACCGAACCCACAGAGTGAGAGTTGCTGGAGCCATGTCAGACTCGAAACCGGTCACAAGTGGCGTCCCACAGAGTTCTGTCCTGGGACCACTCTTGTTCGGTATATACTTTTCTGAGGTACAGGCAAACATGGGAGGACTATGGCTCACCAAGTTCAGAGCGACTGCAAACTGGGCGCCATAATCGACTCTCCAGCTGACACAAACATCCTTCAAAAAGGTCTCACAGAGACAGATAACTGGTGCCAGTGCCATGGTTTAAAGCTAAATGCCAAAAAATGTATAGTCATATCCTTTGGCAAAAACAATGTGCCCACAAATTACCACATAGGTGGAAACCCATTAAGTACAGAGAAAGTTATTAGGGACCTGGGGACCCAAGTTGATAGCAATCTCTCCTTTGAAAACCACATTGCCAAAGTGGTTAGAAAGACCTTCTACATAGCCCACCTCATCACGAAGGGTTTCACATCTAGATCAAGAGAGGTAATCGTGCCTTTATTCATCCCTCATCAGGCCCATCATAGAATACAATGCCCCTTTTGGGATGTACCTTACCCGACACCTGCAGCAATTAGAAAGACCCCAAAAGTATCTCACCAAGAGGATCAAGGGTCTCAAACAGATGCCATATGCTGCTCGGTTAAAAAACTCCAGCTCTACTCAGTTGCATACCGCCTACTTGAGGCGATCTATGCCTGACATACAAAGCTATGTCAAATCCAGAATTAATGGACATGCTCCACCTCAGTAAATCTAAATCCCTTAGAGCCACACGCTCGAGGGACTTGAACCTCAGCACAGAAATAAACAGAACTTGCTGGAGGGACAGGTTCATAACCCAGAGGCTCCCTTCGCTCTGGAATAGAATTCCAGTTCATGTGAGGCAGAGCACCTCACTGAATCTCTTCAAGAAGAATCTCGATAGGTGGATGGGGGATCGTAGGTTTGTCCCAGGGATTACTCCCGTGTCACTATTAGACAAAGGCACAGTAAACTAAACCTTAAAAAGGGCACAGTATACTCAAATCAAGGGGTGGAGTAAGCCATACAGAATCGGGCTAGGCTTATAATTGCCCCAGGGCGGATAGCCTAGTATGAACCTATGAACCTATGAACCTAATGATAGTCTGGTGTTGTAAGATGGAGATGAACATGAAGAAGACCATCATCTAACCTAAAGTTAAGGTTGTCTATGCTAAGATGCATGTTACTGCCTGTGGTCCTACTTACAATAATTGCTGTCTGTTCTTTTTTTATCTTTATTAGCCTCTGAGATGTGAAACAACAACTTACTTGCCTTCAGAAAACATTTTGCCTTGAAGAAACCAGAATTCTGTCTTTTTTATTAACCTATTATCAACTTGTCTCCATGAAAACTTTAAGAAAGAAAATGTAGCTCTCAGCTGCAGAGTTATAAAGACATGCTGAACATTTATTGCTAAAGGAAAACTTTTCATTAAATTCAGTGTTCTTTTACACTTAAAACTTGCTATTAGATTGACAAGGGTCTTCATCCAGATATTCACCCATGCAAAGGTAAGAGAAAACATATCAGCTCTACATGTATCAGGTTCTGTGAACTTTTACAACCCAGAATTATAGCTTATTAACTTAAACATGCTTTTGTACAGCCTTTTTCTCTTTTTGCGTTGTAATGCTTACTTTTCATTATATTAAAAAGAACGAAAACAAAAAAGCATCTGTTTACTTTAGCATGTTTATCACATACAATATCTGAAAATGCTTTACTATATAACGTGTAATTTATATCATGAACAGTTTTATAGAAATACTGTTCATAGGTTCACAGGTAGGTACTAGGCATCGGTCCAAGGGCCTACGTAAGCCTAGCCAGCAAGGTTCCATGGCTTACGCCACCCAAGAAAGTTATTTTCCTGTGCCACTGTCGAGCAGAGACACAGAAGTGATCCCTGGGGTGTATTTCCTATTTCCCATCCACTCATCAAGATTTTTCTTGAAGCATGCTAATGAAAAACAGATATCGTTTTACTTACAGTTGCCTTTTTACCCCCCCATTCAGTGTTCATCCAAACTTAATGTCATGAAGTGGGGGAAAAGTCTTTCAGTCCCCTAGAAGTTTAACAAGAATAACAAATAGACCATTCTTTCCACTTTTCCTTGTACGAGCATATTTCAGAAATGTAATTGATGATTTAATTGTCCTGTTGCTGGTTTTCTTTCTCTTATAGGTTCATAGGTTGGTACTAGGCTATCGGCCCTAGGGCCTATGCAAGCTTAGCCATAACAATTCCCTGGATATTTCTTCCCACAATATTTACTTCTCTGGATCCCTATCTAGCAGGGCGACTGACATGATCCCCGGGGTGAATTTCCTATCTCCCATCCAATCATCAAGGTTCCTTTTGAAGAGGGCCAATGAGGTGCTCTGCTTGACATGTATGGGCAGTCTGTTCCAGAGTATGGGGAGTCTCTGGGTCAGGAACCTATCCCTCCAGCATGTTTTGTTCATTGTGATGACAAGGTTTAGATCCCTGAAGCGTGTGGCTCTGAGGGATTGGGATTTCTTTAAGTGGAGCATGTCCAACAGCTCAGGGTTTGACATGGCCATGTATGTTAAGCAGAGACCGCCTCTGAGTAGACGATATGCCACAGAGTACAGCTGGAGTTTTTTTAGACGGTCAGCATATGACATCTGCTTTAGGCCTGTGATTCTTTTAGTGAGGTATTTCTGTGTCCTTTCCAGCTGTTGCAGATGTCTTGTGAGGTATATACCACATGGGACATTATACTCTATAATGGGTCTAATGAGGGATGAGTACAGTGGGACAATGACCTCCTTTTTTCTGGATGAAAATCCCTTAGTGGTGAGGTGTGCCACACAGAAGGATTTCCTGACTGTTGTGGCGATGTGGTTATCGTAAGTGAGACCACTATCCACCTGTGTCCCTAAGTCTCTCATCATACTTTTGATGTTTAGTGTCCTGCCACCTATGTGGTAATTCATGGGTATATGTTTTTTTCCAAAGGGGATAACTATACATTTCTTGGCGATAAGCTTGAGCACATGGCTCTAGCACCAGACATTTGTTCTCCACATCATTTGGGGATTCAGTAATGGCTCCCAGTTTGCAGTCATCTGCGAACTTTGTTAGCCAGAGTCCCTTAGTGTTGGCCTGTACTTCAGAGAGGTACTCCACTTGTCACTTGTCTGGATCTGTGAACTTCATCTACATCTCCCAACTACAGACTCTGGTTCAATTCCAAGGTACTCCTGGTTCTTTTAGTGCTTTTCTCTGTCTCTCAAACATTTTCCTTTGGAACATTGGAAAGGGTTTGATTGGAAAAGTATCAGTTTTATTATCAGAATAATGACAAGCAGAGTCCCTTTCTGCTTCAAGACTTACTTTTTGTTGAACAAACTTGTATTTCCTTCTTAGGAGAACTTTAGACTAGAGAGGAGAAAACAAAAGTTATGTACTCACCATAAAGATAGATATGTGCTGTTATCTTTTCATCTGGTTCAACCTTTGGGGTTATCAGACTTGAACAAATCCAAATTTGGCACCTTTAGAAGCTGTGGATGCAAGTTGCTGCAGCACAGATTTCATCTATAGGAACTCTAAGAATAAAAGCAGTATAAGTAGTTACCGAATGAGCTCTCTTGGCTTTTTAGTTAAAGATTGTCATAGATAAAGGCAATACAATCTGGTATCCACCTTGACAGTGTGACTTTAGACACACTCTGGCCTAACTTGGCTCTATAGAAGGCTACTAACAGCTGATCAGATCTCCTGAAATCATCTTAGTGCTGTGAAGATAAGATCTAAGTTATCTGTGAACATCTAATAGATGCAGAGTACACCCCCTTTGTTAGAAAATTTTGGGAAGAATACTAGTAAATTAATGGTTGATTAAGGTTTATTTCAGATGCCACTTTTAGGATGAACATGGGATTTGTTCTCAAAGAAACCCCCATCCTTATAGAAAATCAGGTAAGCAATTTTACAAGAAAGTGCTTGTAACTCAGAGATCCTTTTAGCTGAAGCGATGACCGCCAGGACAATTGTCTTCCAAGAACGATACTTTAAGTCTGTTGTACTGCTGGTTCAAATGGAGGTTTTGTTAATGCTTGAAGCATGATAGTTATGTTCCATGAGTGATAAAATCACTTATGGAGGTCTCAATAAGAAAGTTCCCTTCAGAAAGGCCTAAGAGATCTTTACTGAAGCTGTAGCTGTCTGATTGTGTCCAATATGGAAAGTGGAAATAGCTGCTAATTGCACATTAATTGCTGAAAAGCTACAGTCTTTTTGGAAAAGATTTCACAAGAAGTCTAGAATAGAAGGGAGAGGACATGAAAAGGGACCTATCCCTTTACATGCTGTCCAGATAGAAAACCTCTTCCATTTACTAAGGTAAACATTCCTGGTACTCGATTTTTAAGAAGCTAGCAAAATATGAATTACCTGAGTGGAAAGCCTGGCATGTCTGGCCACTGTTAAAATTGGAAGAACCATGCAATTACCTTCAGTGTCTCTGGGTCCAGATGAGTTTGCCTGCATTGGTGAGTCTGAAAATCTGGACAGTAGTCCAATGTCCAGGGGGGACATTATAGATGAATCCAGGGAAACCAAACTTGCCAGGGACAGAAAGAAGCAATGAGGATTACCTAGACCTTGCACCTTCTTGCTTTCTGAAAAATCGTTGTTATTAGAGGAAAGGGAAAAAAGGCATATAGGAGACCCATGGACCAAATGTGGACTATAGCATGTAACCACGAGGTTATAGATGGACAGATTAGGGCATGCTGCACTTGCCGTTTAGACAAGAAGCAAAAAGGTCGCAGTATGGTTGACCTCCGTGGCTGAAGATTTGATTTGCAACTGCTTGACTGAGTGACTACTTAAGAGGCAGAAGGACAGATCTGCTGAATTTGTCTGCAAACACACTGAAAGTCAACAAGATATGCATTGCTATGAGGAAAGCAATGGGAAGACATAGCCTACTGACACACTGTCATGGCCTCCCAGCATAAAGGATGTGAATGGGTTCCACCTTGTTTGTTGATATACCAGACAAGTGACATGTTGTCTGACTGGATGGAGGTCATACTCCTGGGGGGAGTCCTGGAAAGCCTGCATTGTTAAGAAAACTGTCATCTCCAGGACACTGATGTGGAGACTGGCCTCCATGTTTGACCATGAACCTTAAACTTTCTTCCCTTCAAAATATCCTCTCAGGAGGGAAGCATCCGTGGTTACTATGGCCATGGGAGGATGTGGAAAAAAAGGGCCAACCTTCTGGGGGAGGTATCGAGGTCAACTACTATCTGATGTGAGATTTGCTAACTGGAGTTAGACAAATCTGAGTATGAAGTGGATACAAAACTGGGACCACTGTACAGAAAGAGTCCACTGAAGAACTCTCATGTGGTATCTTCTAGGGGAACTAACATTTTTGTTGAAGCCATTACCCCAAGCGCTCAAAGAATAAGTCTTGCAGGAGATGAGAGGTGTTGGAGAACTTGCAAGACTGCCTGATGTAGAGATTCAATCCTGGACTCTGGGAGGGTGGCTATCTGATTATTCATATTCAGATGGCATCCAATGATTTATCTGTTATGTGGATTGCAATTTAATTTTGGCTTGAGTGACTTTAATTCCCAGTTGTTGAAGAAGTTGGAGCAAGAAGTTCCACTGCTGGAGTAGAAGGTCCCTGGTTGGAGTGGTGAGGGACCAATCATCTAAGTATGGGAAAACTTGGAACCCTAGCAATCTGAGATATGCTGCAACTACTGCCATTCATATGGTGAACATCTGGGGTCTGTGACAAAACCAAAGGGCAGTGCCCTGAATTGGAAATGATTGGTTCCCAGCTAGAAACAGAGAAATCTCCTTGACTGCCTCACTAGTTTGATATGCTAGTAGACATCCTGCAGCTTGATACAGCACATCCAATCATCCTTCCTCAAAACAGGTAGAATAGACTGAATCATGACCATCCAGAACTTTGTCTGTTTTATAAACTGATAGAGGTGAGATGACTGAGGTCCAAAACTGGCCTTAGGCCCCATGTCTTTTTTGGAACTAAAAAGAATTTGCAATGGACTCCTGATTCTAATTGGTCTGGGTGGTACCTGCTGGATGACTCTTTTTTCCAACAGCCTTAAAACTTCTACTGTTGTGGATTCCATCAGATTGGGTGGTACTATGGGAATCCTTCTTTTCTTTAGAGGAGGAGAAATGGGGGAATTATTTAGCCTCTGGTGGCTATCCTCAGCACCCAAGTATCTGATGTTATAGCCTGCCAGGCTTGAGGGTGCAGGGTAAGTGCCCCCAACTGCCTTCAATGTGTGGCAATCATGTAATCTTTTAGGAGTGCTGCAACAATTTCTCAGAAAAAGGACCACAAAATCTTTTAATCTGCAGTCTGCCTCTGCCCCTAGGATGACATCCATTGAAATTGCTCCCCCCTCTAACTCAGCAGGACCTGTCTGCAGTCATGTCCTGGTTGAATTTTTGAGATTTCCTGAACCACATCTTATTACCACTTCTCTAGTTCCTGGAAAAGGTTTCCTGAGGGGCGGAAAAGCAGATTCCACTAACAGAAAGGGTCTTACCATAATGTTTTCTCCTAGTGAGAATTGCCTTAAGCTTTGATTTGAAAAGTGAGGAACTATCAAGGGGAATATTAAGGAAAGATGTCTTGGAGCCTTCTGCAAAGTCACAAAATCACATCCAGGTGTGTTGGCAGATGGTTATGCTGGTTTCTGCTGTTCTCATTGTACCATCAGCTGTATTACAAAGCAGAAGCATGAAAAGGTTGGACATCGGCTGTAAAGTAGACAAACGGGATTCCACTGTTGTTTGGATGTCCATCAGTAGGATAACTGAGAGGGACTTGCTGTGTTCCTTAGTCTAGTCCATTTGGCAATGCATTATGTGGGCCAGATAGTTCAGCCCTATAAGTGTGAAAGTCAGAGAAATATATATCCATTCCTCAAATCTGTCCATTGCTCTTGATTCCCTGTTAGAAGGGTGTACATATTTCTACCCTCCCTGTTAGGAGGGTAGGCAGACATAACCTGCTCAGACAGTTCCTTCTCTGTGGCTGCTGCTACAACCATGGCATCTACTGGGATATCCTTGCTCCAGACTGCCCTGTCCATAAGTCGACCAAGATTTTATATGGTTTCTTAGGAACTGATTCTGCTATATCAGGATCCTTTCCAGCTCACTAAGCTACCAGATCTATAAGTGTATCGGCAGGCAATATGACCCTGGAAGTAGAAGAGCCAGCTCCAAATGACTCAAGGAATAGAAACTCCTTAGGAGAGGGTGTATCAGTGGAACAACCCCCTCATTGTTTTCATCAGTTCCAAAATGTCAAAAAGTGATGTCCTCTGGAGGGGATTTGGCGGATCTATCCCCATCATCCAAGTCTGTGTTTTCAGTGACTGATTCTGGGGAGGACTCTAAATGTCTCCTCTTTTATGTCTGTTTTCTGGGACTATGCCTCAAAGGGACTTCTGTACACAGATCAGAGTCAGACTGGGAGCTCATGTGGCAAGCAGCCCAAGAATGAATAAAGCTGACTGCCCCTGTCGACCTGGATAATCTGAGTCAGATATAATGTCCAAACAGGGTTGAAATGGAGCTGAGCATGTAGAAAACACCTCTTCTCTTGGTCTAGCAAGAACCCTTTCAAAAGCCATGAAAACCAGGGCAGAGACTGGGGCCAAAGGAACTCCCATATCATTGGGGAAAGATGTAGGAAGAGCCTCCCCCAACCTGACTCATCCTGGATCCAAAGTCAACATCAGAGGCAAGTTATTGAGTGCAGAGGCATTGAGGAAAAGAGATGATTTTGGAAGTTTTAGTGTTGAATCCACATCTCCAGACTTGGCACTGATGCTTTGGCTCCTAGACCCATCCCAATCCAATGATATTAGAGTCAAGACAGTAAGTGATACTGTCCAAGTTAATGTCAGCAAAACTATCAGCTCCAACATGGGTACTCATAAGTGCCTTAGACCTGTGGTCCTTGAATCCAAAGGAAGGACTGGAATATGAGATATCAATGGAAGGGCTGGTGGAGCTGTTCTTGGAACATCCTGTATGCAGGATGTACAGACATACTGTCTTCAGAGAGTTCCTTCTTAGTGGCCCCAGCTACAACTATGGCATCTCCGGGAGTACCCTTGCTCCAGTGTGCTATGACTTTTAGGTGAGACTAAGATTCTATGTGGCTTCATTGGAACTGGCTCTGCTCTATCCAAAGGAACCTCAAGACTCTATCTTTGATCCCCTCCCCTTTAGCATTCTCACTATGCTATCCACACAACAGGCCTCCCTAATACAATATGCAGATGAGCTGACACTCATATGCACATCTAACAACCCCTGTCACATCTCAAAAAAAAAAAAAATTAGTCAGGAAGTTTTAGCAGTCATTGAAACACGGCTTTGTAACTCATAACTCATGACCAACCCTTCCTCCCAAAAAAAAAAAATTACATCTTTTTCCACAGATCTCTCTCTAATGAAAAACAAAATTTAAAATCCTCTCCCTTAGCAATACAACTACTGAAGTCACTTCTCATAGCAAATTATTAGGGATGATAATGGACAATAATCTTACATTTGACCTGCATATACAAATTTGCATTTAAATCACCAAAAATAAGGGGATGCTTTACACAGCCAAAAACCTTTTCACCAATGCAACTAAAACTACACCTGCCACTGTTCACCTTACTCCCCACACTACTTTATGATACTCCCATTTTTACTAATCTCCAGGCACCACAAAAATCAAAACTTGAACAATGCTAAAATAAAGTGGCTAAATTTGCAGCAAATACCCAGATTAGAGCCCATCACTGTATAGCACCAAAAAGCCTAAACTGGCTAGCGCTACCACATCCATGAACATATATGAACATATATACATCTGTCTTACCACCTATAAAATTATCCAGCATCTATCTGCTTGTCTAGCACTAAATAACATTCAACTCAACTATCTTTCCAATCGGTCATTAAGATCCAATGACCAAAAACTCCTATCTGTCCACAAACTTATCAAATCTGATGGGCATGGCCTGTAATCATACTGTGTTGTTAAGACCTGGAACTCCTTCCCTGTATCTATCAAGTCAATACCCTCCCTCCAGTCATTTAAAACCATTCTGAAAGACAACCTAGCCAAAAGCTGACTCTATTCTTGCTCAACCCCAGGATAAACTAAACAGTAAATATGAACAAGTACCCATTCATACCTTACACCTCCTTACTCTACTTTTTTCATTCACTTTCTTACTTCATTCAGTTTTTCTCCTCTGACTCTCTTTCTAAATATGCCATGACCCTGTTTTTCTCTTACTTCATATTGTAATTCATGGTTAATTCTAAGTGACTGGGTTATGATGGAAACAGTTACATTTGTCTTTCTACATGAGATTTTTTTTTAGTTTTGAATGGAAAGTGGGATATGACCGAATGTCCTTTAAGCTGTGTGGTAGTACTTTTCACAGTTTTGATCTAATAATTAAGAAGACATGGCTGGAACAGCAAATTACGTCTTCCACTATACCAACATAGGTCTCATATCAACACGATTTACATATGTGGTGAAACTAAAATGACATTCTCACTATAATGATAGATCTGTGTTGTCTTATTTTCATTTGGTTCAACAGATGGGTCTCAGATCTGACTCAGATTTAGCTTCTGCACCTCCAAACATGTAGCTATTGAGCTATGACAGCTCCCCTACCCACAATCCCTCTTATCCTCCCTCTACATACTCAGATCGAGTTTGCTACCTAAAGGATATAAGATACCTATCTATTTTAATCCATGAAGCCAAAAAGGGATAAAAATGCATAAGAATGTATGGAACAACCAGCAGTGGTTGCAGTTACAAGACTTCTTAAGGTACTACCCATTCTTTGAGGCAATACAGCTGACAATGTGGAAGGGGGAAGGAGGGAAGGATGTTAAATCAGACAAATATAGGACAACACAGATCTATTGTTATGGTGATTACATAACTTTTGTATCCAATGTTGTCCATTTTTATCTGATTCAATAGATGGGACAGATTCTTTAACTACTGGTTCCCTGGGTGGTCTCAGGAAAGGATACTACTGAGCACAGTAGAGCTGAAAGAAGAATGAGATGTGGCCTGAACATTCAATTTATAATGACACACAAAGGTGTGAACTGTTGACCATGTGGCAGCAGCACAAATTTCATCAAATGGCATGTTTTGTTGAAAAGCTATGGAAGTTTCCATTGATCTAGTTCTATGAGCTGTTGTTTTTTTTTTAGATAGTGGTAAATGTAATTTATCATAAACAAACAAAATGCAATTTTGACAACCATCTAGAAAGGGTGACCTCAGAAATACCAAGCCCCAATTTGACTTTGGAAAAAGCCACCAATAATTGATCCAATTTCCTGAAATCTTTTGCTCTATGAAGGTAAAAAAAGGAGCTGTCTGTGAATATTTGGTAAATACCCTGAGTACTTTCCTTTGTTCAAATATTTTGGGAAGAAGTCTGGCAGATTAATAGATTGGTTGAAGTTAGATTCAGATGCCACCTTGGGGATGAAAGAAGGGTTTGGGTTCAAGAAGACTCTGTCCTTATGAAAGACTAGGTATGGTGTTTTACAAGAAAGTGCCTGTACTTCTGAAATCCTTTTGGCTGAACTGACTGCCACCAGAAACACTGGTTTCCATGTTAATAACTTGAGATTTATTGAAGTAGATGGTTCAAACAGAAATTGCATAAGGGCTTGTAGCATCACTGTGATATCCAAAGGGGGAACAGGATCTCTTACAGGAGGTCTAAGAAGAAAAGTTCTTCTGAGAAAGGCTTCCAACACTTTCAATGAGGCTATCAGTGCTTGACCAATTTGAAAATCTGAACTAGCTGCTTACTGTATTTTTATAGTGGAGAAACTGGAACCTTTTTGAAACAGTTTTGATAAGAAGTGTAAAACAGAAGGAAGCTGTGCTGAAAAGGGATCTAATGTTTTTTTTCTATAGCTCAGAAAGAAAATCTTTTCCATTTACTTCTGTAAAGACGTCTAGTGGTAGATTTCTGAAAAGCTGTAAGAATATGAACTACCTCTTTTGAGAACCTGGCATCTCTGGTCATCGTCAAAACTGGAGTAACCATATTGTGAGACTCAACGTGTTGAGGTCCAGCAGAGGATATCCAGATGGATGTAAGAGAAGGTCTGGACTGTGATCTAGTGTCCAGGGAGGTCTCAATAGGTCAGGCCAAAGAAATGGGAACCATATCTGCCAAGGTCAATAAGGAGCAATGAGGATTACCTTTACCATGCACCTTCTGGCTTTCTGAATGAACTTCATATTTAAAGGGAAGGGGGTATATAGGAGACCCTGGGGTCAACTGTAAAGTACAGAGTCCCTTGGTGACTGACCCTGTGGAGGCATTAGGGCAAAATAACTGCTGCACTTGTTTAGGTGAGATGCAAACAGACTGCAGCAAAACTGGCCCCAGTGGTGGAAACTTTCATTCACCAGTTTGATTGAGAGACCACTCATGAGGAAGTAGAATATGTCTGCTTAACCTGTCTGCTAGTGCACTGGAAGTCCCTGGGATATACATTGCTATTAGAAAGCAGCAGTAAGACATCACCCATTGCCACACTCTCATGGCTTCCCAACATAAAGGATAATATCTGTCTCCTCCCTGCTTGTTGATATTCCAGACTACTGACATGTCCATCTGAACTGAAATCACACCTTCTGGCAGAGAGTCTTAAATGATTAACACTAAAAGGATTGCTCTAATCTCCAGAATGTTGATGTGAAGATTGGCCTCCAATGGTATCCAGGTACCTTGAACAGAACTCCCTTCCTAATGCCCCCACTCTTAAAGGGAAGCATACGTGATGTTGACAGCCATGGGAGAAGGAAGTTAGAATGGAGAGCCTTCAATCAAAAGTGGAGCTGATATCCATCAGTTGATATGGGTTCTGCAAACTGGAGTTCATTTGACTGGCGCAGTCAATGAATGATGTAAATGAGACCATTGCACTGACAGAGTCCACTGCAGGGCTCTCACGTGGAAGTGGAAAGAGGGATCAGAGGTATTGTAAAAGCTATCAGACCTAGTCATTTTAGAATCGGCCTTGCTGGTGGGGAAGGATGAGACCTGACTTGCTATTCTTCGAAGTGAGATAATTATGGATTGTAGTAGGAGGACAATCGGGTTCAAAGTGTCTAGGTGGCATCCAATGAACTCTAAGGATTCTGTGGGGTTTAAATGACTCTTAGAACTGCTGACAGTGATCCACAAGCTGTGAAGCAACTGGAGTAAAGTGTCCCTTCCCTCCATGAATAGATTCTTGCCCCCCCCCCCCCCCCGGAGTGGTTAGGAGCCAATCATCCAAATACAGGAACACCTAGAACCTGCATCCTGCAACCTGCAGAATCTACTGAGCACATCCAATTGTCCTTCCTGAGCAAAGGGAGAATGGATGTACCCATGACCATCCAGAATTTTGCCTGTTTCACAAACTGGTTCAAATGACTGAGGTCCAAAATTTTGGCTTTAGGTACCCTGTCTTTTTTGGAAAATAAAAAGAATCTTGAGTAGACACCAGATCCCAGTTCATCTGGTGGGAACTGTTGGATGGTTCCTTTTTCTAACAGCTTTTTGATTTCTGCTGTGGTGGGCTCCAATTGATGGGGTGGTACTTGGGGAATCCATTTTCTTGACTGTGGAGTAAAAAGAAAGGTATTGTGCTATGATGATTATCCACAGCACCCACGAGTCAGATGTGATGGTCTGCCAGGTTAGAGGTTGAAGGGTGACTGCCTCCAGAGTGTGGCAGTTGGCAATCCTTCTGGAGCAATGGAAGGATTTCTCTGAAAAAGTTCCATAAAATCCTTGGTTTTGCAGACTACCTCTGCCCCAGGTCAATGTCTGTTAAAGTCACCCCCTGCCATTGGAGGGTTTATTTGAAGAAGTGTCCTGGTTAAAACCCTGAGATTTTCAGAACCACATCTTCTTTCCTCCTCATTGTTTCTTGGAAAAGGTCCTTTCTGGAGTCATGAAGTAGATTCCCATGGCAGATAGGATCTTACCATCTAGCTCACTTCTAGCTAGTGTGTCTCTAACCTTGAGTCCAAAGAGAGTGGAACCATCACAGGGAGCATTAATGAAGGATGTCTTAAAGGCTTCTGCAAAAATTGCATAATCACATCCAAGCATGACAATGTATTGCTAAGCCTGTGCCTGCTGCTCTCAACATCCCATTAGCTGCACTGGATAGCAGCTGCATGAAGACTTTGGAAAGAGATGTAAGGGTAGATAGCTGTGAGTTCACTTTTTGTTGAACATCTGCTGGTAACTTACCCAAGAGAAAATCTGTAAGTTCTTTTATCAATTCTCACTGGAATCTTAAGATATGAGCCAGGTGGTTCAGTGCTCTAAGTGAAAAAGTCACTGAAGCATAAGTCCATTTACCAAATCTGTCCAGAGCCCTGGATTTCCCTATTATGGGGATGAACAGATATACTCTCTTCAAAGAGTTATTTTTTCTGGCCCCGCTATGACCATAGCATCTACTGGAGGACCTTTACTCCAGTGTATCTTGTCCTTTGCAGGGGGGGGGGGGTATTCTGTCTGATTTTTTTTGGAATTGGCTCCACTGTGTCAGATTATTTCCAAGCCATCTGAGCCACCATGCCAAAGAAGACATAGGGGAAGGAACCACCAAGGCAGTGGAAGGATCAGCTCCAAAAGCCTCCAGGAACACATATTCTTCTGGGGAAGGTGTGCTAGTGGACCAACCCCCCTTTTGTTTCATCAATTCCAGGATTTCACCAAAATTGACATCTCCAAAGGGGGATCTAGGGGAAACTTCCCCTTCATCAAAATCCATGTCTTCTGTGACAGACTCACTCAATGAATCTGTGTGTCTCCATTTACAAATCTGCTTCTTATGGATGTGGCATTGGGGAGCATTAGACAATGGATCCAAATCAGACAGGAAGCTTAGAGCGGGCACTCTCCAAGACTCTTGGTAGCTGACTGTCCTTGCCAATGAGGAGGATTGGAGGTCAAAGAAGAGAAAGAAAGAGGTCGGGCTGGATCCAAGGATGGAGGAAGCAGCCTTTCTCTAGACAAAAGAGCTCTCTCTACAGTTTTGAATGCTGAGTCCAAAATCAGGTACGAGGAGGATTCTCAAGGAACAGGAGCAGAGAAAATCCCACTGACACTTTGTCCCAGGTCCGGAGTTGAACTGTCGACAGCAGATTCCCCAAAAAGCAGAGATGGATCAGAAAACTGTGAGATTGGCCTATCTTCCTGTACCCTGGCTCCCATGGCTCAACTGACACAAGTGCTACAGGTATGCTCGGATCCATTTGTTTTGGAATTTCCTCCACTGTGGTGCATTAGTCATGGACCTACTAGCTATCCATTATCCTTAACCCAAGCCCTAACCCTAAGGTCCGTAGCCATTTGTGCAGTGTTCGCGAAAGTGCACTTTTGGTAAAGTGCACTTTCACGTTAGTGGGCATCTACTACCGGATTTCGAAATAGTGTAATTTCGATCTCTGGTAGTAGACCCATATATATATATATATATATATATATATATATATATATATGTATATCTATAGAATATGGGCTTGACCATCTAACTTAAACAGGCCAAATGACTGTAGACAAAGAATAGACAGAGAAAAAACAAAGACACAGCCCTCTAACTTAAACAGTCTCTATTACAGTTCTCTAACTCAAGCGAACTGTACTACTACAACACCAATTACACTTAACAACAAACTTGGAGGAAAAGAAAGAAACACAAGGCTTAAAATCATCTAATTTAAATGGGCTAGTTACAGTTCTCTAATTTAAATTAACTGTACCACAAATATAACAGTTGCACTTAAAATAAGCTGGGAAGGGAAAGCATGAGGCCTAATGAAAAAAAAAATGACAGCTACAAGTCAGAAAATGGCTCAAACACAAAATACTAAACAACAAATAGATACACTAACTATAAAACCTAAAGTAACCTAGGAATTACTGATAAAAATTATCGAAAAGAAGTACTTAGTCAGAACTAGCAGATAAACACTTGATCTGTTTAGCAGCAAAAGAGATCTAGGGATGGTTCCATTGCATGCTGGGACAGGGGGTTAACCACGAGCTGGCAGAGGACCTCGAGCTTGAAAATAAAGGCTGAGACTGATCCAAGGATCGGATCCGAAGCCAACCTGGTAAGAATGAAGGGGAGATAGGACAATATCACATTTAATATTTAAACTGTGAAAACTACAGTAAATATAGTTAGAAAATGAAACATTGTTATAAATAGACTAGGTGACAAAAAAATGTATTAGTCTAAAGCACTTTATATATTTTATCTTCTTTTTAAGGACTGATGGCTGGGTATCAGGATGATTACAGGCAGCATCCCATATATCCTCCATGGCTGGCAGTACAGGATGGATGGGTGAAGAATGAGGAATATCAGTTTGTAACATATATATCTCCTCAGTTCAGGAGGAACATCTGTTTGTTCCCATAAAATACCTCATTAATCCTGGCTACCGGCTGATTTAAAGACAATTCCTCATTGTCAGAGAGAAGGGTTTGTGAATCTACAAGAGAAGCCCTATCTCTCTGTCATCACCAGAATCATCAGACCCTTTTTCCTCAGGAAATTCTTTACAGGGAATGCCCACCTGTAATGGTTTCTGGACACCAGGATTCACAGCCTATAGTGCATCCCTTACTGAGGTCAGAAAATCATCATTACTGAAACACAAA